>NW_028274923.1:0-300000 GCF_037043125.1 Eumetopias jubatus | reverse complement strand
GGACCATTTCCTGACACCACACACAGAAGTAGACGCCAAATGTTTGAAAGACCTCAATGTGAGACAGGAGTCCATCAAAATCCTAAAGGAGGACACAGGTAGCAAGCTCTTCGACCTCAGCCGCAGCAACTTCTTCCTAGAAACATCACCAAAGGCACGGGAAGCCAGGGCAAAAATGAACTATTGGGATTTCATCAAGATAAAAAGCTTTGGCACAGCAAAAGAAACAGTCCACAAAACCAAAAGACAACCGACAGAATGGGAGAAATTATTTGCAAATGACATATCAGATAAAGGGCTACTATCCAATATGTATAAAAACTTATCAAACTCAACACCCAAAGAACAAATAATCCAATCAAGAAATAGGCAGAAGACATGAACAGACATTTTTCCAAAGAAGACATCCAAATGGCCCACAGGCACATGAAAATGTGCTCAACACGGCTCGGCATCAGGGAAATCCAAATCAAAACCTCAATGAGATACCACCTCACACCCGTCAGAATGGCTCAAATGAACAAGTCAGGGAACGACAGAGGTTGGCGGGGATGTGGAGAAAGGGGAACCCTCCTACACTGGTGGTGGGAATGCAAGCTGGTGCAACCCCTCTGGAAAAGTGTATGTAGGTTCCTCAAACAGTTATAATTAGAGCTACCATTCGATCCAGCAATTGCACTCCTGGGTATTTACCCCAAAGATACAAATGTAGGGACCCGAAGCGGTACGTGCACCCCATTGTTTATAGCAGCAATATCCACAATAGCCAAACGGTGGAAAGAGCCAAGATGTCCATCGACAGATGAATGGATAAAGAAGAGGTGGTATATATATACACAATGGACTATTACGCAGCCATCAAAAGGAATGAGGTGTTGCCATGGACAACGACGTGGATGGAACTGGAGGGTCCGACGATTAGTGAAATAAGTCAATCAGAGATAGACATGTATCATATGACCTCACTGATATGAGGGATTCGTAATCTCAGGAACAGAGTGAGGCTTGCTGGAGTGGTCGGGGGGGGGATGGGGTGGCTGGGTGATAGACTTTGGGGAGGGTATGAGCTACGGTGAGTGCTGTGAATTGTGTAAGACTGTTGAATCACAGATCTGTACTTCTGAAACAAATAACGCAACATATTTTAAGAATAAAGGAAAACAAGGAGACAGCAGGAGAGGAAGAATGAAGGGGAGTTAGTGAGAGGGGGAGACGGACCAGGAGAGATGATGGATTCTGAAAAAAAATCCGAGGTTTCTAGAGGGGAGGTGGGTCGGTGGATTGGTTTGACTGGTGATGGTTATTAAAGAGGGCACATTCTGCATGGAGCACTGTGTGTTAGGAACAAACAATGAATCATGGGACAGTACACCAAAACAAATGATGTAGTACATGGTGATTAACAAAGCAATAAAAAACAAAGACTGTAATAAGAGATGAAGAAGGACACTATATCCTACTTAAAGGGTCTATCCAACAAGAAGATCTCACAATTGTAAATATCTATGCCCCGAACATGGGAGCATCCAATTATATAAGGCAATTAAGAAGAAAAGCAAAGAAACACATTGACCACCATACAATCATAGTGGGGGACTTTAACACCCCCCTGACTGAAATGGCCAGATCATCTAAGCAAAAGATCAACAAGGAAATAAAGACTTTAAATGACACACTGGACCAAATGGACTTCACAGACATATTCAGAACGTTCCATCCCAATGCAACGGAATACACATTCTTCTCTAGTGCCCATGGAACATTCTCCAGAATGGATCACATCCTAGGTCACAAATCAGGTCTCAACCGGTACCCAAAGATTGGGATCATTCCCTGCACATTTTCAGACCACAATGTTTTGAAACTAGAACTCAATCACAAGAGGAGAGTCGGAAAGAACTCAAATACATGGAGGCTAAAGAGCATCCTACGAAAGAATGAATGGGTCAACCAGGAAATTAAAGAAGAATTTAAAAAGTTCTTGGAAACCAATGAAAATGAAAACTCAACTGTCCAAAATCTTTGGGATACAGCCAAGGCAGTCCTGCGAGGAAAGTATATAGCAATACAAGCCTTTCTCAAGAAACAAGAAAGGTCTCAAATACACACCCAACCCCACACCTAAAGGAGCTGGAGAAAGAACGGCAAATAAAGCCTAAACCCAGCAGGAGAAGAGAAATCATGCAGTTCAGAGCAGAAATCAATGAAATAGAACCCAGAAGAACAGTAGAAGTGATCAACGGAACTAGGAGCTGGTACTTTGAAAGAATTCACAATATTGATACACCCCTGTCCAGGCTGATCAAAAAGAAAAGAGAAATGACCCAAATCAACAAAATCATGAATGAAAGAGGAGAGATCACAAACAACACCAAAGAAATACAAACAATTATAAGAACGTAATCTGAGCAACCCTAGGGCAGCAAATTCCATAACCTGGAAGAAATGGGTGCATTCCTAGAGCTGTGTCAACTAACAAAACTGACCCAGGAAGAAATAGAAAACATGAACAGTCCTATAACCACGAAGGCAATTGAAGTAGTCATCAAAAACCTCCCAAGAAACCAAAGCCCAGGGCCAGATGGTTTCCCAGGGGAATTCTATCAGACATTTAAAGAAGAATTAATACCTATTCTCCTGAAACTGTTCCAAACAATAGAAATGGAAGGAAAACTTCCAAACTCATTTATGAGGCCACCATTACCTTGATTCCAAAACCAGACAAAGATCCCATCAAAAAGGAGAATTAGAGACCAATATCCTTGATGAACATCGATGCAAAAATTCTCACCAAAATACTAGCCAAGAGGACCCAACAGTACATGAAAAGGAGTATTCACCATGACCAAGTGGGATTTATCCCTGGGCTGCAAGGCTGGTTCAACATCCGCAAATCAGTCAACGTGATCAAATACATTAACAAAAGAAAGAACGAGAATCATATGATCCTCCCAAGAGATGCAGAAAAAGCATTGGACAAAGTACAGCAACCTTTCTGGATCAAAACTCTTCAGAGTATAGGGACAGCGGGTACATACCTCAATATCATAAAAGCCATCTACGAAAACGCTACAGCGAATATCATTCTCAATGGGGAAAAGCTGAGATCTTTTCCCCCAAAGTCAGCAACGCGGCAGGGATAGCCACTCTCACCACTGCTATTCAACATAGTATTAGAAGTCCTAGCCACAGCAATCAGACAACAAAAAGTAATCCAAGGCATCCAAATCGGCAGAGAGGAAGTCAAACTCTCACTCTTGGCAGATGATATGATACTTTATGTGGAAAACCCAAAAGACTCCACCCCAAAACTGCTAGAACTCACACAGCAATTCCGTCAAGTAGCAGGCTATAAAATCAATGCACAGGAATCAGTGGCATTCCTATACAACAACAACAAGACAGAAGAGAGACAAATCAAGGAGTCGATCCCATTCACAACTGCACCCAAAACCAGAAGAGACCTAGGAATATATTGAACCCAAGAGGCAAGGGATCTGTACTCAGAAAACTACAAAATACGAAGGAAAGAAATTGAAGAAGACACAAAGAAACGGAAAAACGTTCCATGCTCATGGATTGGGAGAACCAACACTGTGAAGAGGTCAATGCTACCTAGAGCAATCTACACATGCAATGCAATCCCCATCAAAATACCATCCACTTTTTTCCACGAAATGGAACAAATAATCCTAAAATTTGAATGGAACCTGAAGAGACCCCGAGTAGCCAGAGGAATATTGAGAAAGAAAAGCAAAGCTGGCGGCATCACAATTCTGGACTTCCAGCTCTATGACAAAGCTGTCATCATCAAGACAGTATGGTACTGGCACAAAAACAGACACATGGATCCATGGAACAGAATCGAGAGCCCAGAAATGGACCCTCAACTCTATGGTCAACTTATCTTTGACAGAGCAGGAAGGAATGTCCAATGGCAAAAAGAGAGTCTCTTCAACAACTGGTGTTGGGAGAATTGGACAGCCCCATGCAGAAGAATGACACTGGACCATTTCCTGACACCACACACAGAAGTAGACGCCAAATGTTTGAAAGACCTCAATGTGAGACAGGAGTCCATCAAAATCCTAAAGGAGGACACAGGTAGCAAGCTCTTCGACCTCAGCCGCAGCAACTTCTTCCTAGAAACATCACCAAAGGCACGGGAAGCCAGGGCAAAAATGAACTATTGGGATTTCATCAAGATAAAAAGCTTTGGCACAGCAAAAGAAACAGTCCACAAAACCAAAAGACAACCGACAGAATGGGAGAAATTATTTGCAAATGACATATCAGATAAAGGGCTACTATCCAATATGTATAAAAACTTATCAAACTCAACACCCAAAGAACAAATAATCCAATCAAGAAATAGGCAGAAGACATGAACAGACATTTTTCCAAAGAAGACATCCAAATGGCCCACAGGCACATGAAAAAGTGCTCAACACGGCTCGGCATCAGGGAAATCCAAATCAAAACCTCAATGAGATACCACCTCACACCCGTCAGAATGGCTCAAATGAACAAGTCAGGGAACGACAGAGGTTGGCGGGGATGTGGAGAAAGGGGAACCCTCCTACACTGGTGGTGGGAATGCAAGCTGGTGCAACCCCTCTGGAAAAGTGTATGTAGGTTCCTCAAACAGTTATAATTAGAGCTACCATTCGATCCAGCAATTGCACTCCTGGGTATTTACCCCAAAGATACAAATGTAGGGACCCGAAGCGGTACGTGCACCCCATTGTTTATAGCAGCAATATCCACAATAGCCAAACGGTGGAAAGAGCCAAGATGTCCATCGACAGATGAATGGATAAAGAAGAGGTGGTATATATATACACAATGGACTATTACGCAGCCATCAAAAGGAATGAGGTGTTGCCATGGACAACGACGTGGATGGAACTGGAGGGTCCGACGATTAGTGAAATAAGTCAATCAGAGAAAGACATGTATCATATGACCTCACTGATATGAGGGATTCTTAATCTCAGGAACAGAGTGAGGCTTGCTGGAGTGGTCGGGGGGGGATGGGGTGGCTGGGTGATAGACTTTGGGGAGGGTATGAGCTACGGTGAGCGCTGTGAATTGTGTAAGACTGTTGAATCACAGATCTGTACTTCTGAAACAAATAACGCAACATATTTTAAGAATAAAGGAAAACAAGGAGACAGCAGGAGAGGAAGAATGAAGGGGAGTTAGTGAGAGGGGGAGACGGACCAGGAGAGATGATGGATTCTGAAAAAAAATCCGAGGTTTCTAGAGGGGAGGTGGGTCGGTGGATTGGTTTGACTGGTGATGGTTATTAAAGAGGGCACATTCTGCATGGAGCACTGTGTGTTAGGAACAAACAATGAATCATGGGACAGTACACCAAAACAAATGATGTAGTACATGGTGATTAACAAAGCAATAAAAAACAAAGACTGTAATAAGAGATGAAGAAGGACACTATATCCTACTTAAAGGGTCTATCCAACAAGAAGATCTCACAATTGTAAATATCTATGCCCCGAACATGGGAGCATCCAATTATATAAGGCAATTAAGAAGAAAAGCAAAGAAACACATTGACCACCATACAATCATAGTGGGGGACTTTAACACCCCCCTGACTGAAATGGCCAGATCATCTAAGCAAAAGATCAACAAGGAAATAAAGACTTTAAATGACACACTGGACCAAATGGACTTCACAGACATATTCAGAACGTTCCATCCCAATGCAACGGAATACACTTTCTTCTCTAGTGCCCATGGAACATTCTCCAGAATGGATCACATCCTAGGTCACAAATCAGGTCTCAACCGGTACCCAAAGATTGGGATCATTCCCTGCACATTTTCAGACCACAATGCTTTGAAACTAGAACTCAATCACAAGAGGAAAGTGGGAAAGAACTCAAATACATGGAGGCTAAAGAGCATCCTACGAAAGAATGAATGGGTCAACCAGGAAAGTAAAGAAGAATTTAAAAAGTTCATGGAAACCAATGAAAATGAAAACTCAACTGTCCAAAATCTTTGGGATACAGCCAAGGCAGTCCTGCGAGGAAAGTATATAGCAATACAAGCCTTTCTCAAGAAACAAGAAAGGTCTCAAATACACACCCAACCCTACCCCTAAAGGAGCTGGAGAAAGAACGGCAAATAAAGCCTAAACCCAGCAGGAGAAGAGAAATCATGCAGTTCAGAGCAGAAATCAATGAAATAGAACCCAGAAGAACAGTAGAAGTGATCAACGGAACTAGGAGCTGGTACTTTGAAAGAATTCACAAGATTGATACACCCCTGTCCAGGCTGATCAAAAAGAAAAGAGAAATGACCCAAATCAACAAAATCATGAATGAAAGAGGAGAGATCACAAACAACACCAAAGAAATACAAACAATTATAAGAACGTAATCTGAGCAACCCTAGGGCAGCAAATTCCATAACCTGGAAGAAATGGGTGCATTCCTAGAGCTGTGTCAACTAACAAAACTGACCCAGGAAGAAATAGAAAACATGAACAGTCCTATAACCACGAAGGCAATTGAAGTAGTCATCAAAAACCTCCCAAGAAACCAAAGCCCAGGGCCAGATGGTTTCCCAGGGGAATTCTATCAGACATTTAAAGAAGAATTAATACCTATTCTCCTGAAACTGTTCCAAACAATAGAAATGGAAGGAAAACTTCCAAACTCATTTATGAGGCCACCATTACCTTGATTCCAAAACCAGACAAAGATCCCATCAAAAAGGAGAATTAGAGACCAATATCCTTGATGAACATCGATGCAAAAATTCTCACCAAAATACTAGCCAAGAGGACCCAACAGTACATGAAAAGGAGTATTCACCATGACCAAGTGGGATTTATCCCTGGGCTGCAAGGCTGGTTCAACATCCGCAAATCAGTCAACGTGATCAAATACATTAACAAAAGAAAGAACGAGAATCATATGATCCTCCCAAGAGATGCAGAAAAAGCATTGGACAAAGTACAGCAACCTTTCTGGATCAAAACTCTTCAGAGTATAGGGACAGCGGGTACATACCTCAATATCATAAAAGCCATCTACGAAAACGCTACAGCGAATATCATTCTCAATGGGGAAAAGCTGAGATCTTTTCCCCCAAAGTCAGCAACGCGGCAGGGATAGCCACTCTCACCACTGCTATTCAACATAGTATTAGAAGTCCTAGCCACAGCAATCAGACAACAAAAAGTAATCCAAGGCATCCAAATCGGCAGAGAGGAAGTCAAACTCTCACTCTTGGCAGATGATATGATACTTTATGTGGAAAACCCAAAAGACTCCACCCCAAAACTGCTAGAACTCACACAGCAATTCCGTCAAGTAGCAGGCTATAAAATCAATGCACAGGATTCAGTGGCATTCCTATACAACAACAACAAGACAGAAGAGAGACAAATCAAGGAGTCGATCCCATTCACAACTGCACCCAAAACCAGAAGAGACCTAGGAATATATTGAACCCAAGAGGCAAGGGATCTGTACTCAGAAAACTACAAAATACGAAGGAAAGAAATTGAAGAAGACACAAAGAAACGGAAAAACGTTCCATGCTCATGGATTGGGAGAACCAACACTGTGAAGAGGTCAATGCTACCTAGAGCAATCTACACATGCAATGCAATCCCCATCAAAATACCATCCACTTTTTTCCACGAAATGGAACAAATAATCCTAAAATTTGAATGGAACCTGAAGAGACCCCGAGTAGCCAGAGGAATATTGAGAAAGAAAAGCAAAGCTGGCGGCATCACAATTCTGGACTTCCAGCTCTATGACAAAGCTGTCATCATCAAGACAGTATGGTACTGGCACAAAAACAGACACATGGATCCATGGAACAGAATCGAGAGCCCAGAAATGGACCCTCAACTCTATGGTCAACTTATCTTTGACAGAGCAGGAAGGAATGTCCAATGGCAAAAAGAGAGTCTCTTCAACAACTGGTGTTGGGAGAATTGGACAGCCCCATGCAGAAGAATGACACTGGACCATTTCCTGACACCACACACAGAAGTAGACGCCAAATGTTTGAAAGACCTCAATGTGAGACAGGAGTCCATCAAAATCCTAAAGGAGGACACAGGTAGCAAGCTCTTCGACCTCAGCCGCAGCAACTTCTTCCTAGAAACATCACCAAAGGCACGGGAAGCCAGGGCAAAAATGAACTATTGGGATTTCATCAAGATAAAAAGCTTTGGCACAGCAAAAGAAACAGTCCACAAAACCAAAAGACAACCGACAGAATGGGAGAAATTATTTGCAAATGACATATCAGATAAAGGGCTACTATCCAATATGTATAAAAACTTATCAAACTCAACACCCAAAGAACAAATAATCCAATCAAGAAATAGGCAGAAGACATGAACAGACATTTTTCCAAAGAAGACATCCAAATGGCCCACAGGCACATGAAAAAGTGCTCAACACGGCTCGGCATCAGGGAAATCCAAATCAAAACCTCAATGAGATACCACCTCACACCCGTCAGAATGGCTCAAATGAACAAGTCAGGGAACGACAGAGGTTGGCGGGGATGTGGAGAAAGGGGAACCCTCCTACACTGGTGGTGGGAATGCAAGCTGGTGCAACCCCTCTGGAAAAGTGTATGTAGGTTCCTCAAACAGTTATAATTAGAGCTACCATTCGATCCAGCAATTGCACTCCTGGGTATTTACCCCAAAGATACAAATGTAGGGACCCGAAGCGGTACGTGCACCCCATTGTTTATAGCAGCAATATCCACAATAGCCAAACGGTGGAAAGAGCCAAGATGTCCATCGACAGATGAATGGATAAAGAAGAGGTGGTATATATATACACAATGGACTATTACGCAGCCATCAAAAGGAATGAGGTGTTGCCATGGACAACGACGTGGATGGAACTGGAGGGTCCGACGATTAGTGAAATAAGTCAATCAGAGAAAGACATGTATCATATGACCTCACTGATATGAGGGATTCTTAATCTCAGGAACAGAGTGAGGCTTGCTGGAGTGGTCGGGGGGGGGATGGGGTGGCTGGGTGATAGACTTTGGGGAGGGTATGAGCTACGGTGAGCGCTGTGAATTGTGTAAGACTGTTGAATCACAGATCTGTACTTCTGAAACAAATAACGCAACATATTTTAAGAATAAAGGAAAACAAGGAGACAGCAGGAGAGGAAGAATGAAGGGGAGTTAGTGAGAGGGGGAGACGGACCAGGAGAGATGATGGATTCTGAAAAAAAATCCGAGGTTTCTAGAGGGGAGGTGGGTCGGTGGATTGGTTTGACTGGTGATGGTTATTAAAGAGGGCACATTCTGCATGGAGCACTGTGTGTTAGGAACAAACAATGAATCATGGGACAGTACACCAAAACAAATGATGTAGTACATGGTGATTAACAAAGCAATAAAAAACAAAGACTGTAATAAGAGATGAAGAAGGACACTATATCCTACTTAAAGGGTCTATCCAACAAGAAGATCTCACAATTGTAAATATCTATGCCCCGAACATGGGAGCATCCAATTATATAAGGCAATTAAGAAGAAAAGCAAAGAAACACATTGACCACCATACAATCATAGTGGGGGACTTTAACACCCCCCTGACTGAAATGGCCAGATCATCTAAGCAAAAGATCAACAAGGAAATAAAGACTTTAAATGACACACTGGACCAAACGGACTTCACAGACATATTCAGAACGTTCCATCCCAATGCAACGGAATACACATTCTTCTCTAGTGCCCATGGAACATTCTCCAGAATGGATCACATCCTAGGTCACAAATCAGGTCTCAACCGGTACCCAAAGATTGGGATCATTCCCTGCACATTTTCAGACCACAATGTTTTGAAACTAGAACTCAATCACAAGAGGAGAGTCGGAAAGAACTCAAATACATGGAGGCTAAAGAGCATCCTACGAAAGAATGAATGGGTCAACCAGGAAATTAAAGAAGAATTTAAAAAGTTCTTGGAAACCAATGAAAATGAAAACTCAACTGTCCAAAATCTTTGGGATACAGCCAAGGCAGTCCTGCGAGGAAAGTATATAGCAATACAAGCCTTTCTCAAGAAACAAGAAAGGTCTCAAATACACACCCAACCCTACCCCTAAAGGAGCTGGAGAAAGAACGGCAAATAAAGCCTAAACCCAGCAGGAGAAGAGAAATCATGCAGTTCAGAGCAGAAATCAATGAAATAGAACCCAGAAGAACAGTAGAAGTGATCAACGGAACTAGGAGCTGGTACTTTGAAAGAATTCACAAGATTGATACACCCCTGTCCAGGCTGATCAAAAAGAAAAGAGAAATGACCCAAATCAACAAAATCATGAATGAAAGAGGAGAGATCACAAACAACACCAAAGAAATACAAACAATTATAAGAACGTAATCTGAGCAACCCTAGGGCAGCAAATTCCATAACCTGGAAGAAATGGGTGCATTCCTAGAGCTGTGTCAACTAACAAAACTGACCCAGGAAGAAATAGAAAACATGAACAGTCCTATAACCACGAAGGCAATTGAAGTAGTCATCAAAAACCTCCCAAGAAACCAAAGCCCAGGGCCAGATGGTTTCCCAGGGGAATTCTATCAGACATTTAAAGAAGAATTAATACCTATTCTCCTGAAACTGTTCCAAACAATAGAAATGGAAGGAAAACTTCCAAACTCATTTATGAGGCCACCATTACCTTGATTCCAAAACCAGACAAAGATCCCATCAAAAAGGAGAATTAGAGACCAATATCCTTGATGAACATCGATGCAAAAATTCTCACCAAAATACTAGCCAAGAGGACCCAACAGTACATGAAAAGGAGTATTCACCATGACCAAGTGGGATTTATCCCTGGGCTGCAAGGCTGGTTCAACATCCGCAAATCAGTCAACGTGATCAAATACATTAACAAAAGAAAGAACGAGAATCATATGATCCTCCCAAGAGATGCAGAAAAAGCATTGGACAAAGTACAGCAACCTTTCTGGATCAAAACTCTTCAGAGTATAGGGACAGCGGGTACATACCTCAATATCATAAAAGCCATCTACGAAAACGCTACAGCGAATATCATTCTCAATGGGGAAAAGCTGAGATCTTTTCCCCCAAAGTCAGCAACGCGGCAGGGATAGCCACTCTCACCACTGCTATTCAACATAGTATTAGAAGTCCTAGCCACAGCAATCAGACAACAAAAAGTAATCCAAGGCATCCAAATCGGCAGAGAGGAAGTCAAACTCTCACTCTTGGCAGATGATATGATACTTTATGTGGAAAACCCAAAAGACTCCACCCCAAAACTGCTAGAACTCACACAGCAATTCCGTCAAGTAGCAGGCTATAAAATCAATGCACAGGATTCAGTGGCATTCCTATACAACAACAACAAGACAGAAGAGAGACAAATCAAGGAGTCGATCCCATTCACAACTGCACCCAAAACCAGAAGAGACCTAGGAATATATTGAACCCAAGAGGCAAGGGATCTGTACTCAGAAAACTACAAAATACGAAGGAAAGAAATTGAAGAAGACACAAAGAAACGGAAAAACGTTCCATGCTCATGGATTGGGAGAACCAACACTGTGAAGAGGTCAATGCTACCTAGAGCAATCTACACATGCAATGCAATCCCCATCAAAATACCATCCACTTTTTTCCACGAAATGGAACAAATAATCCTAAAATTTGAATGGAACCTGAAGAGACCCCGAGTAGCCAGAGGAATATTGAGAAAGAAAAGCAAAGCTGGCGGCATCACAATTCTGGACTTCCAGCTCTATGACAAAGCTGTCATCATCAAGACAGTATGGTACTGGCACAAAAACAGACACATGGATCCATGGAACAGAATCGAGAGCCCAGAAATGGACCCTCAACTCTATGGTCAACTTATCTTTGACAGAGCAGGAAGGAATGTCCAATGGCAAAAAGAGAGTCTCTTCAACAACTGGTGTTGGGAGAATTGGACAGCCCCATGCAGAAGAATGACACTGGACCATTTCCTGACACCACACACAGAAGTAGACGCCAAATGTTTGAAAGACCTCAATGTGAGACAGGAGTCCATCAAAATCCTAAAGGAGGACACAGGTAGCAAGCTCTTCGACCTCAGCCGCAGCAACTTCTTCCTAGAAACATCACCAAAGGCACGGGAAGCCAGGGCAAAAATGAACTATTGGGATTTCATCAAGATAAAACGCTTTGGCACAGCAAAAGAAACAGTCCACAAAACCAAAAGACAACCGACAGAATGGGAGAAATTATTTGCAAATGACATATCAGATAAAGGGCTACTATCCAATATGTATAAAAACTTATCAAACTCAACACCCAAAGAACAAATAATCCAATCAAGAAATAGGCAGAAGACATGAACAGACATTTTTCCAAAGAAGACATCCAAATGGCCCACAGGCACATGAAAATGTGCTCAACACGGCTCGGCATCAGGGAAATCCAAATCAAAACCTCAATGAGATACCACCTCACACCCGTCAGAATGGCTCAAATGAACAAGTCAGGGAACGACAGAGGTTGGCGGGGATGTGGAGAAAGGGGAACCCTCCTACACTGGTGGTGGGAATGCAAGCTGGTGCAACCCCTCTGGAAAAGTGTATGTAGGTTCCTCAAACAGTTATAATTAGAGCTACCATTCGATCCAGCAATTGCACTCCTGGGTATTTACCCCAAAGATACAAATGTAGGGACCCGAAGCGGTACGTGCACCCCATTGTTTATAGCAGCAATATCCACAATAGCCAAACGGTGGAAAGAGCCAAGATGTCCATCGACAGATGAATGGATAAAGAAGAGGTGGTATATATATACACAATGGACTATTACGCAGCCATCAAAAGGAATGAGGTGTTGCCATGGACAACGACGTGGATGGAACTGGAGGGTCCGACGATTAGTGAAATAAGTCAATCAGAGAAAGACATGTATCATATGACCTCACTGATATGAGGGATTCGTAATCTCAGGAACAGAGTGAGGCTTGCTGGAGTGGTCGGGGGGGGGATGGGGTGGCTGGGTGATAGACTTTGGGGAGGGTATGAGCTACGGTGAGCGCTGTGAATTGTGTAAGACTGTTGAATCACAGATCTGTACTTCTGAAACAAATAACGCAACATATTTTAAGAATAAAGGAAAACAAGGAGACAGCAGGAGAGGAAGAATGAAGGGGAGTTAGTGAGAGGGGGAGACGGACCAGGAGAGATGATGGATTCTGAAAAAAAATCCGAGGTTTCTAGAGGGGAGGTGGGTCGGTGGATTGGTTTGACTGGTGATGGTTATTAAAGAGGGCACATTCTGCATGGAGCACTGTGTGTTAGGAACAAACAATGAATCATGGGACAGTACACCAAAACAAATGATGTAGTACATGGTGATTAACAAAGCAATAAAAAACAAAGACTGTAATAAGAGATGAAGAAGGACACTATATCCTACTTAAAGGGTCTATCCAACAAGAAGATCTCACAATTGTAAATATCTATGCCCCGAACATGGGAGCATCCAATTATATAAGGCAATTAAGAAGAAAAGCAAAGAAACACATTGACCACCATACAATCATAGTGGGGGACTTTAACACCCCCCTGACTGAAATGGCCAGATCATCTAAGCAAAAGATCAACAAGGAAATAAAGACTTTAAATGACACACTGGACCAAATGGACTTCACAGACATATTCAGAACGTTCCATCCCAATGCAACGGAATACACATTCTTCTCTAGTGCCCATGGAACATTCTCCAGAATGGATCACATCCTAGGTCACAAATCAGGTCTCAACCGGTACCCAAAGATTGGGATCATTCCCTGCACATTTTCAGACCACAATGTTTTGAAACTAGAACTCAATCACAAGAGGAGAGTCGGAAAGAACTCAAATACATGGAGGCTAAAGAGCATCCTACGAAAGAATGAATGGGTCAACCAGGAAATTAAAGAAGAATTTAAAAAGTTCTTGGAAACCAATGAAAATGAAAACTCAACTGTCCAAAATCTTTGGGATACAGCCAAGGCAGTCCTGCGAGGAAAGTATATAGCAATACAAGCCTTTCTCAAGAAACAAGAAAGGTCTCAAATACACACCCAACCCTACACCTAAAGGAGCTGGAGAAAGAACGGCAAATAAAGCCTAAACCCAGCAGGAGAAGAGAAATCATGCAGTTCAGAGCAGAAATCAATGAAATAGAACCCAGAAGAACAGTAGAAGTGATCAACGGAACTAGGAGCTGGTACTTTGAAAGAATTCACAAGATTGATACACCCCTGTCCAGGCTGATCAAAAAGAAAAGAGAAATGACCCAAATCAACAAAATCATGAATGAAAGAGGAGAGATCACAAACAACACCAAAGAAATACAAACAATTATAAGAACGTAATCTGAGCAACCCTAGGGCAGCAAATTCCATAACCTGGAAGAAATGGGTGCATTCCTAGAGCTGTGTCAACTAACAAAACTGACCCAGGAAGAAATAGAAAACATGAACAGTCCTATAACCACGAAGGCAATTGAAGTAGTCATCAAAAACCTCCCAAGAAACCAAAGCCCAGGGCCAGATGGTTTCCCAGGGGAATTCTATCAGACATTTAAAGAAGAATTAATACCTATTCTCCTGAAACTGTTCCAAACAATAGAAATGGAAGGAAAACTTCCAAACTCATTTATGAGGCCACCATTACCTTGATTCCAAAACCAGACAAAGATCCCATCAAAAAGGAGAATTAGAGACCAATATCCTTGATGAACATCGATGCAAAAATTCTCACCAAAATACTAGCCAAGAGGACCCAACAGTACATGAAAAGGAGTATTCACCATGACCAAGTGGGATTTATCCCTGGGCTGCAAGGCTGGTTCAACATCCGCAAATCAGTCAACGTGATCAAATACATTAACAAAAGAAAGAACGAGAATCATATGATCCTCCCAAGAGATGCAGAAAAAGCATTGGACAAAGTACAGCAACCTTTCTGGATCAAAACTCTTCAGAGTATAGGGACAGCGGGTACATACCTCAATATCATAAAAGCCATCTACGAAAACGCTACAGCGAATATCATTCTCAATGGGGAAAAGCTGAGATCTTTTCCCCCAAAGTCAGCAACGCGGCAGGGATAGCCACTCTCACCACTGCTATTCAACATAGTATTAGAAGTCCTAGCCACAGCAATCAGACAACAAAAAGTAATCCAAGGCATCCAAATCGGCAGAGAGGAAGTCAAACTCTCACTCTTGGCAGATGATATGATACTTTATGTGGAAAACCCAAAAGACTCCACCCCAAAACTGCTAGAACTCACACAGCAATTCCGTCAAGTAGCAGGCTATAAAATCAATGCACAGGAATCAGTGGCATTCCTATACAACAACAACAAGACAGAAGAGAGACAAATCAAGGAGTCGATCCCATTCACAACTGCACCCAAAACCAGAAGAGACCTAGCAATATATTGAACCCAAGAGGCAAGGGATCTGTACTCAGAAAACTACAAAATACGAAGGAAAGAAATTGAAGAAGACACAAAGAAACGGAAAAACGTTCCATGCTCATGGATTGGGAGAACCAACACTGTGAAGAGGTCAATGCTACCTAGAGCAATCTACACATGCAATGCAATCCCCATCAAAATACCATCCACTTTTTTCCACGAAATGGAACAAATAATCCTAAAATTTGAATGGAACCTGAAGAGACCCCGAGTAGCCAGAGGAATATTGAGAAAGAAAAGCAAAGCTGGCGGCATCACAATTCTGGACTTCCAGCTCTATGACAAAGCTGTCATCATCAAGACAGTATGGTACTGGCACAAAAACAGACACATGGATCCATGGAACAGAATCGAGAGCCCAGAAATGGACCCTCAACTCTATGGTCAACTTATCTTTGACAGAGCAGGAAGGAATGTCCAATGGCAAAAAGAGAGTCTCTTCAACAACTGGTGTTGGGAGAATTGGACAGCCCCATGCAGAAGAATGACACTGGACCATTTCCTGACACCACACACAGAAGTAGACGCCAAATGTTTGAAAGACCTCAATGTGAGACAGGAGTCCATCAAAATCCTAAAGGAGGACACAGGTAGCAAGCTCTTCGACCTCAGCCGCAGCAACTTCTTCCTAGAAACATCACCAAAGGCACGGGAAGCCAGGGCAAAAATGAACTATTGGGATTTCATCAAGATAAAAAGCTTTGGCACAGCAAAAGAAACAGTCCACAAAACCAAAAGACAACCGACAGAATGGGAGAAATTATTTGCAAATGACATATCAGATAAAGGGCTACTATCCAATATGTATAAAAACTTATCAAACTCAACACCCAAAGAACAAATAATCCAATCAAGAAATAGGCAGAAGACATGAACAGACATTTTTCCAAAGAAGACATCCAAATGGCCCACAGGCACATGAAAAAGTGCTCAACACGGCTCGGCATCAGGGAAATCCAAATCAAAACCTCAATGAGATACCACCTCACACCCGTCAGAATGGCTCAAATGAACAAGTCAGGGAACGACAGAGGTTGGCGGGGATGTGGAGAAAGGGGAACCCTCCTACACTGGTGGTGGGAATGCAAGCTGGTGCAACCCCTCTGGAAAAGTGTATGTAGGTTCCTCAAACAGTTATAATTAGAGCTACCATTCGATCCAGCAATTGCACTCCTGGGTATTTACCCCAAAGATACAAATGTAGGGACCCGAAGCGGTACGTGCACCCCATTGTTTATAGCAGCAATATCCACAATAGCCAAACGGTGGAAAGAGCCAAGATGTCCATCGACAGATGAATGGATAAAGAAGAGGTGGTATATATATACACAATGGACTATTACGCAGCCATCAAAAGGAATGAGGTGTTGCCATGGACAACGACGTGGATGGAACTGGAGGGTCCGACGATTAGTGAAATAAGTCAATCAGAGAAAGACATGTATCATATGACCTCACTGATATGAGGGATTCTTAATCTCAGGAACAGAGTGAGGCTTGCTGGAGTGGTCGGGGGGGGGATGGGGTGGCTGGGTGATAGACTTTGGGGAGGGTATGAGCTACGGTGAGCGCTGTGAATTGTGTAAGACTGTTGAATCACAGATCTGTACTTCTGAAACAAATAACGCAACATATTTTAAGAATAAAGGAAAACAAGGAGACAGCAGGAGAGGAAGAATGAAGGGGAGTTAGTGAGAGGGGGAGACGGACCAGGAGAGATGATGGATTCTGAAAAAAAATCCGAGGTTTCTAGAGGGGAGGTGGGTCGGTGGATTGGTTTGACTGGTGATGGTTATTAAAGAGGGCACATTCTGCATGGAGCACTGTGTGTTAGGAACAAACAATGAATCATGGGACAGTACACCAAAACAAATGATGTAGTACATGGTGATTAACAAAGCAATAAAAAACAAAGACTGTAATAAGAGATGAAGAAGGACACTATATCCTACTTAAAGGGTCTATCCAACAAGAAGATCTCACAATTGTAAATATCTATGCCCCGAACATGGGAGCATCCAATTATATAAGGCAATTAAGAAGAAAAGCAAAGAAACACATTGACCACCATACAATCATAGTGGGGGACTTTAACACCCCCCTGACTGAAATGGCCAGATCATCTAAGCAAAAGATCAACAAGGAAATAAAGACTTTAAATGACACACTGGACCAAATGGACTTCACAGACATATTCAGAACGTTCCATCCCAATGCAACGGAATACACATTCTTCTCTAGTGCCCATGGAACATTCTCCAGAATGGATCACATCCTAGGTCACAAATCAGGTCTCAACCGGTACCCAAAGATTGGGATCATTCCCTGCACATTTTCAGACCACAATGTTTTGAAACTAGAACTCAATCACAAGAGGAGAGTCGGAAAGAACTCAAATACATGGAGGCTAAAGAGCATCCTACGAAAGAATGAATGGGTCAACCAGGAAATTAAAGAAGAATTTAAAAAGTTCTTGGAAACCAATGAAAATGAAAACTCAACTGTCCAAAATCTTTGGGATACAGCCAAGGCAGTCCTGCGAGGAAAGTATATAGCAATACAAGCATTTCTCAAGAAACAAGAAAGGTCTCAAATACACACCCAACCCTACACCTAAAGGAGCTGGAGAAAGAACGGCAAATAAAGCCTAAACCCAGCAGGAGAAGAGAAATCATGCAGTTCAGAGCAGAAATCAATGAAATAGAACCCAGAAGAACAGTAGAAGTGATCAACGGAACTAGGAGCTGGTACTTTGAAAGAATTCACAAGATTGATACACCCCTGTCCAGGCTGATCAAAAAGAAAAGAGAAATGACCCAAATCAACAAAATCATGAATGAAAGAGGAGAGATCACAAACAACACCAAAGAAATACAAACAATTATAAGAACGTAATCTGAGCAACCCTAGGGCAGCAAATTCCATAACCTGGAAGAAATGGGTGCATTCCTAGAGCTGTGTCAACTAACAAAACTGACCCAGGAAGAAATAGAAAACATGAACAGTCCTATAACCACGAAGGCAATTGAAGTAGTCATCAAAAACCTCCCAAGAAACCAAAGCCCAGGGCCAGATGGTTTCCCAGGGGAATTCTATCAGACATTTAAAGAAGAATTAATACCTATTCTCCTGAAACTGTTCCAAACAATAGAAATGGAAGGAAAACTTCCAAACTCATTTATGAGGCCACCATTACCTTGATTCCAAAACCAGACAAAGATCCCATCAAAAAGGAGAATTAGAGACCAATATCCTTGATGAACATCGATGCAAAAATTCTCACCAAAATACTAGCCAAGAGGACCCAACAGTACATGAAAAGGAGTATTCACCATGACCAAGTGGGATTTATCCCTGGGCTGCAAGGCTGGTTCAACATCCGCAAATCAGTCAACGTGATCAAATACATTAACAAAAGAAAGAACGAGAATCATATGATCCTCCCAAGAGATGCAGAAAAAGCATTGGACAAAGTACAGCAACCTTTCTGGATCAAAACTCTTCAGAGTATAGGGACAGCGGGTACATACCTCAATATCATAAAAGCCATCTACGAAAACGCTACAGCGAATATCATTCTCAATGGGGAAAAGCTGAGATCTTTTCCCCCAAAGTCAGCAACGCGGCAGGGATAGCCACTCTCACCACTGCTATTCAACATAGTATTAGAAGTCCTAGCCACAGCAATCAGACAACAAAAAGTAATCCAAGGCATCCAAGTCGGCAGAGAGGAAGTCAAACTCTCACTCTTGGCAGATGATATGATACTTTATGTGGAAAACCCAAAAGACTCCACCCCAAAACTGCTAGAACTCACACAGCAATTCCGTCAAGTAGCAGGCTATAAAATCAATGCACAGGAATCAGTGGCATTCCTATACAACAACAACAAGACAGAAGAGAGACAAATCAAGGAGTCGATCCCATTCACAACTGCACCCAAAACCAGAAGAGACCTAGCAATATATTGAACCCAAGAGGCAAGGGATCTGTACTCAGAAAACTACAAAATACGAAGGAAAGAAATTGAAGAAGACACAAAGAAACGGAAAAACGTTCCATGCTCATGGATTGGGAGAACCAACACTGTGAAGAGGTCAATGCTACCTAGAGCAATCTACACATGCAATGCAATCCCCATCAAAATACCATCCACTTTTTTCCACGAAATGGAACAAATAATCCTAAAATTTGAATGGAACCTGAAGAGACCCCGAGTAGCCAGAGGAATATTGAGAAAGAAAAGCAAAGCTGGCGGCATCACAATTCTGGACTTCCAGCTCTATGACAAAGCTGTCATCATCAAGACAGTATGGTACTGGCACAAAAACAGACACATGGATCCATGGAACAGAATCGAGAGCCCAGAAATGGACCCTCAACTCTATGGTCAACTTATCTTTGACAGAGCAGGAAGGAATGTCCAATGGCAAAAAGAGAGTCTCTTCAACAACTGGTGTTGGGAGAATTGGACAGCCCCATGCAGAAGAATGACACTGGACCATTTCCTGACACCACACACAGAAGTAGACGCCAAATGTTTGAAAGACCTCAATGTGAGACAGGAGTCCATCAAAATCCTAAAGGAGGACACAGGTAGCAAGCTCTTCGACCTCAGCCGCAGCAACTTCTTCCTAGAAACATCACCAAAGGCACGGGAAGCCAGGGCAAAAATGAACTATTGGGATTTCATCAAGATAAAAAGCTTTGGCACAGCAAAAGAAACAGTCCACAAAACCAAAAGACAACCGACAGAATGGGAGAAATTATTTGCAAATGACATATCAGATAAAGGGCTACTATCCAATATGTATAAAAACTTATCAAACTCAACACCCAAAGAACAAATAATCCAATCAAGAAATAGGCAGAAGACATGAACAGACATTTTTCCAAAGAAGACATCCAAATGGCCCACAGGCACATGAAAAAGTGCTCAACACGGCTCGGCATCAGGGAAATCCAAATCAAAACCTCAATGAGATACCACCTCACACCCGTCAGAATGGCTCAAATGAACAAGTCAGGGAACGACAGAGGTTGGCGGGGATGTGGAGAAAGGGGAACCCTCCTACACTGGTGGTGGGAATGCAAGCTGGTGCAACCCCTCTGGAAAAGTGTATGTAGGTTCCTCAAACAGTTATAATTAGAGCTACCATTCGATCCAGCAATTGCACTCCTGGGTATTTACCCCAAAGATACAAATGTAGGGACCCGAAGCGGTACGTGCACCCCATTGTTTATAGCAGCAATATCCACAATAGCCAAACGGTGGAAAGAGCCAAGATGTCCATCGACAGATGAATGGATAAAGAAGAGGTGGTATATATATACACAATGGACTATTACGCAGCCATCAAAAGGAATGAGGTGTTGCCATGGACAACGACGTGGATGGAACTGGAGGGTCCGACGATTAGTGAAATAAGTCAATCAGAGAAAGACATGTATCATATGACCTCACTGATATGAGGGATTCTTAATCTCAGGAACAGAGTGAGGCTTGCTGGAGTGGTCGGTGGGGGGGATGGGGTGGCTGGGTGATAGACTTTGGGGAGGGTATGAGCTACGGTGAGCGCTGTGAATTGTGTAAGACTGTTGAATCACAGATCTGTACTTCTGAAACAAATAACGCAACATATTTTAAGAATAAAGGAAAACAAGGAGACAGCAGGAGAGGAAGAATGAAGGGGAGTTAGTGAGAGGGGGAGACGGACCAGGAGAGATGATGGATTCTGAAAAAAAATCCGAGGTTTCTAGAGGGGAGGTGGGTCGGTGGATTGGTTTGACTGGTGATGGTTATTAAAGAGGGCACATTCTGCATGGAGCACTGTGTGTTAGGAACAAACAATGAATCATGGGACAGTACACCAAAACAAATGATGTAGTACATGGTGATTAACAAAGCAATAAAAAACAAAGACTGTAATAAGAGATGAAGAAGGACACTATATCCTACTTAAAGGGTCTATCCAACAAGAAGATCTCACAATTGTAAATATCTATGCCCCGAACATGGGAGCATCCAATTATATAAGGCAATTAAGAAGAAAAGCAAAGAAACACATTGACCACCATACAATCATAGTGGGGGACTTTAACACCCCCCTGACTGAAATGGCCAGATCATCTAAGCAAAAGATCAACAAGGAAATAAAGACTTTAAATGACACACTGGACCAAATGGACTTCACAGACATATTCAGAACGTTCCATCCCAATGCAACGGAATACACTTTCTTCTCTAGTGCCCATGGAACATTCTCCAGAATGGATCACATCCTAGGTCACAAATCAGGTCTCAACCGGTACCCAAAGATTGGGATCATTCCCTGCACATTTTCAGACCACAATGCTTTGAAACTAGAATTCAATCACAAGAGGAAAGTGGGAAAGAACTCAAATACATGGAGGCTAAAGAGCATCCTACGAAAGAATGAATGGGTCAACCAGGAAAGTAAAGAAGAATTTAAAAAGTTCATGGAAACCAATGAAAATGAAAACTCAACTGTCCAAAATCTTTGGGATACAGCCAAGGCAGTCCTGCGAGGAAAGTATATAGCAATACAAGCCTTTCTCAAGAAACAAGAAAGGTCTCAAATACACACCCAACCCTACCCCTAAAGGAGCTGGAGAAAGAACGGCAAATAAAGCCTAAACCCAGCAGGAGAAGAGAAATCATGCAGTTCAGAGCAGAAATCAATGAAATAGAACCCAGAAGAACAGTAGAAGTGATCAACGGAACTAGGAGCTGGTACTTTGAAAGAATTCACAAGATTGATACACCCCTGTCCAGGCTGATCAAAAAGAAAAGAGAAATGACCCAAATCAACAAAATCATGAATGAAAGAGGAGAGATCACAAACAACACCAAAGAAATACAAACAATTATAAGAACGTAATCTGAGCAACCCTAGGGCAGCAAATTCCATAACCTGGAAGAAATGGGTGCATTCCTAGAGATGTGTCAACTAACAAAACTGACCCAGGAAGAAATAGAAAACATGAACAGTCCTATAACCACGAAGGCAATTGAAGTAGTCATCAAAAACCTCCCAAGAAACCAAAGCCCAGGGCCAGATGGTTTCCCAGGGGAATTCTATCAGACATTTAAAGAAGAATTAATACCTATTCTCCTGAAACTGTTCCAAACAATAGAAATGGAAGGAAAACTTCCAAACTCATTTATGAGGCCACCATTACCTTGATTCCAAAACCAGACAAAGATCCCATCAAAAAGGAGAATTAGAGACCAATATCCTTGATGAACATCGATGCAAAAATTCTCACCAAAATACTAGCCAAGAGGACCCAACAGTACATGAAAAGGAGTATTCACCATGACCAAGTGGGATTTATCCCTGGGCTGCAAGGCTGGTTCAACATCCGCAAATCAGTCAACGTGATCAAATACATTAACAAAAGAAAGAACGAGAATCATATGATCCTCCCAAGAGATGCAGAAAAAGCATTGGACAAAGTACAGCAACCTTTCTGGATCAAAACTCTTCAGAGTATAGGGACAGCGGGTACATACCTCAATATCATAAAAGCCATCTACGAAAACGCTACAGCGAATATCATTCTCAATGGGGAAAAGCTGAGATCTTTTCCCCCAAAGTCAGCAACGCGGCAGGGATAGCCACTCTCACCACTGCTATTCAACATAGTATTAGAAGTCCTAGCCACAGCAATCAGACAACAAAAAGT
The DNA here is from genome assembly GCF_037043125.1 of Eumetopias jubatus. NCBI lineage: Eukaryota > Metazoa > Chordata > Mammalia > Carnivora > Otariidae > Eumetopias > Eumetopias jubatus. The sequence continues at coordinate 276,759 of NW_028274923.1, read as the reverse complement.
AATCCAAGGCATCCAAATCGGCAGAGAGGAAGTCAAACTCTCACTCTTGGCAGATGATATGATACTTTATGTGGAAAACCCAAAAGACTCCACCCCAAAACTGCTAGAACTCACACAGCAATTCCGTCAAGTAGCAGGCTATAAAATCAATGCACAGGAATCAGTGGCATTCCTATACACCAACAACAAGACAGAAGAGAGACAAATCAAGGAGTCGATCCCATTCACAACTGCACCCAAAACCAGAAGAGACCTAGGAATATATTGAACCCAAGAGGCAAGGGATCTGTACTCAGAAAACTACAAAATACGCAGGAAAGAAATTGAAGAAGACACAAAGAAACGGAAAAACGTTCCATGCTCATGGATTGGGAGAACCAACATTGTGAAGAGGTCAATGCTACCTAGAGCAATCTACACATGCAATGCAATCCCCATCAAAATACCATCCACTTTTTTCCACGAAATGGAACAAATAATCCTAAAATTTGAATGGAACCTGAAGAGACCCCGAGTAGCCAGAGGAATATTGAGAAAGAAAAGCAAAGCTGGCGGCATCACAATTCTGGACTTCCAGCTCTATGACAAAGCTGTCATCATCAAGACAGTATGGTACTGGCACAAAAACAGACACATGGATCCATGGAACAGAATCGAGAGCCCAGAAATGGACCCTCAACTCTATGGTCAACTTATCTTTGACAGAGCAGGAAGGAATGTCCAATGGCAAAAAGAGAGTCTCTTCAACAACTGGTGTTGGGAGAATTGGACAGCCCCATGCAGAAGAATGACACTGGACCATTTCCTGACACCACACACAGAAGTAGACGCCAAATGTTTGAAAGACCTCAATGTGAGACAGGAGTCCATCAAAATCCTAAAGGAGGACACAGGTAGCAAGCTCTTCGACCTCAGCCGCAGCAACTTCTTCCTAGAAACATCACCAAAGGCACGGGAAGCCAGGGCAAAAATGAACTATTGGGATTTCATCAAGATAAAAAGCTTTGGCACAGCAAAAGAAACAGTCCACAAAACCAAAAGACAACCGACAGAATGGGAGAAATTATTTGCAAATGACATATCAGATAAAGGGCTACTATCCAATATGTATAAAAACTTATCAAACTCAACACCCAAAGAACAAATAATCCAATCAAGAAATAGGCAGAAGACATGAACAGACATTTTTCCAAAGAAGACATCCAAATGGCCCACAGGCACATGAAAATGTGCTCAACACGGCTCGGCATCAGGGAAATCCAAATCAAAACCTCAATGAGATACCACCTCACACCCGTCAGAATGGCTCAAATGAACAAGTCAGGGAACGACAGAGGTTGGCGGGGATGTGGAGAAAGGGGAACCCTCCTACACTGGTGGTGGGAATGCAAGCTGGTGCAACCCCTCTGGAAAAGTGTATGTAGGTTCCTCAAACAGTTATAATTAGAGCTACCATTCGATCCAGCAATTGCACTCCTGGGTATTTACCCCAAAGATACAAATGTAGGGACCCGAAGCGGTACGTGCACCCCATTGTTTATAGCAGCAATATCCACAATAGCCAAACGGTGGAAAGAGCCAAGATGTCCATCGACAGATGAATGGATAAAGAAGAGGTGGTATATATATACACAATGGACTATTACGCAGCCATCAAAAGGAATGAGGTGTTGCCATGGACAACGACGTGGATGGAACTGGAGGGTCCGACGATTAGTGAAATAAGTCAATCAGAGAAAGACATGTATCATATGACCTCACTGATATGAGGGTTTCGTAATCTCAGGAACAGAGTGAGGCTTGCTGGAGTGGTCGGGGGGGGGATGGGGTGGCTGGGTGATAGACTTTGGGGAGGGTATGAGCTACGGTGAGCGCTGTGAATTGTGTAAGACTGTTGAATCACAGATCTGTACTTCTGAAACAAAGAACGCAACATATTTTAAGAATAAAGGAAAACAAGGAGACAGCAGGAGAGGAAGAATGAAGGGGAGTTAGTGAGAGGGGGAGACGGACCAGGAGAGATGATGGATTCTGAAAAAAAATCCGAGGTTTCTAGAGGGGAGGTGGGTCGGTGGATTGGTTTGACTGGTGATGGTTATTAAAGAGGGCACATTCTGCATGGAGCACTGTGTGTTAGGAACAAACAATGAATCATGGGACAGTACACCAAAACAAATGATGTAGTACATGGTGATTAACAAAGCAATAAAAAACAAAGACTGTAATAAGAGATGAAGAAGGACACTATATCCTACTTAAAGGGTCTATCCAACAAGAAGATCTCACAATTGTAAATATCTATGCCCCGAACATGGGAGCATCCAATTATATAAGGCAATTAAGAAGAAAAGCAAAGAAACACATTGACCACCATACAATCATAGTGGGGGACTTTAACACCCCCCTGACTGAAATGGCCAGATCATCTAAGCAAAAGATCAACAAGGAAATAAAGACTTTAAATGACACACTGGACCAAATGGACTTCACAGACATATTCAGAACGTTCCATCCCAATGCAACGGAATACACTTTCTTCTCTAGTGCCCATGGAACATTCTCCAGAATGGATCACATCCTAGGTCACAAATCAGGTCTCAACCGGTACCCAAAGATTGGGATCATTCCCTGCACATTTTCAGACCACAATGCTTTGAAACTAGAATTCAATCACAAGAGGAAAGTGGGAAAGAACTCAAATACATGGAGGCTAAAGAGCATCCTACGAAAGAATGAATGGGTCAACCAGGAAAGTAAAGAAGAATTTAAAAAGTTCATGGAAACCAATGAAAATGAAAACTCAACTGTCCAAAATCTTTGGGATACAGCCAAGGCAGTCCTGCGAGGAAAGTATATAGCAATACAAGCCTTTCTCAAGAAACAAGAAAGGTCTCAAATACACACCCAACCCTACCCCTAAAGGAGCTGGAGAAAGAACGGCAAATAAAGCCTAAACCCAGCAGGAGAAGAGAAATCATGCAGTTCAGAGCAGAAATCAATGAAATAGAACCCAGAAGAACAGTAGAAGTGATCAACGGAACTAGGAGCTGGTACTTTGAAAGAATTCACAAGATTGATACACCCCTGTCCAGGCTGATCAAAAAGAAAAGAGAAATGACCCAAATCAACAAAATCATGAATGAAAGAGGAGAGATCACAAACAACACCAAAGAAATACAAACAATTATAAGAACGTAATCTGAGCAACCCTAGGGCAGCAAATTCCATAACCTGGAAGAAATGGGTGCATTCCTAGAGATGTGTCAACTAACAAAACTGACCCAGGAAGAAATAGAAAACATGAACAGTCCTATAACCACGAAGGCAATTGAAGTAGTCATCAAAAACCTCCCAAGAAACCAAAGCCCAGGGCCAGATGGTTTCCCAGGGGAATTCTATCAGACATTTAAAGAAGAATTAATACCTATTCTCCTGAAACTGTTCCAAACAATAGAAATGGAAGGAAAACTTCCAAACTCATTTATGAGGCCACCATTACCTTGATTCCAAAACCAGACAAAGATCCCATCAAAAAGGAGAATTAGAGACCAATATCCTTGATGAACATCGATGCAAAAATTCTCACCAAAATACTAGCCAAGAGGACCCAACAGTACATGAAAAGGAGTATTCACCATGACCAAGTGGGATTTATCCCTGGGCTGCAAGGCTGGTTCAACATCCGCAAATCAGTCAACGTGATCAAATACATTAACAAAAGAAAGAACGAGAATCATATGATCCTCCCAAGAGATGCAGAAAAAGCATTGGACAAAGTACAGCAACCTTTCTGGATCAAAACTCTTCAGAGTATAGGGACAGCGGGTACATACCTCAATATCATAAAAGCCATCTACGAAAACGCTACAGCGAATATCATTCTCAATGGGGAAAAGCTGAGATCTTTTCCCCCAAAGTCAGCAACGCGGCAGGGATAGCCACTCTCACCACTGCTATTCAACATAGTATTAGAAGTCCTAGCCACAGCAATCAGACAACAAAAAGTAATCCAAGGCATCCAAATCGGCAGAGAGGAAGTCAAACTCTCACTCTTGGCAGATGATATGATACTTTATGTGGAAAACCCAAAAGACTCCACCCCAAAACTGCTAGAACTCACACAGCAATTCCGTCAAGTAGCAGGCTATAAAATCAATGCACAGGAATCAGTGGCATTCCTATACACCAACAACAAGACAGAAGAGAGACAAATCAAGGAGTCGATCCCATTCACAACTGCACCCAAAACCAGAAGAGACCTAGGAATATATTGAACCCAAGAGGCAAGGGATCTGTACTCAGAAAACTACAAAATACGCAGGAAAGAAATTGAAGAAGACACAAAGAAACGGAAAAACGTTCCATGCTCATGGATTGGGAGAACCAACATTGTGAAGAGGTCAATGCTACCTAGAGCAATCTACACATGCAATGCAATCCCCATCAAAATACCATCCACTTTTTTCCACGAAATGGAACAAATAATCCTAAAATTTGAATGGAACCTGAAGAGACCCCGAGTAGCCAGAGGAATATTGAGAAAGAAAAGCAAAGCTGGCGGCATCACAATTCTGGACTTCCAGCTCTATGACAAAGCTGTCATCATCAAGACAGTATGGTACTGGCACAAAAACAGACACATGGATCCATGGAACAGAATCGAGAGCCCAGAAATGGACCCTCAACTCTATGGTCAACTTATCTTTGACAGAGCAGGAAGGAATGTCCAATGGCAAAAAGAGAGTCTCTTCAACAACTGGTGTTGGGAGAATTGGACAGCCCCATGCAGAAGAATGACACTGGACCATTTCCTGACACCACACACAGAAGTAGACGCCAAATGTTTGAAAGACCTCAATGTGAGACAGGAGTCCATCAAAATCCTAAAGGAGGACACAGGTAGCAAGCTCTTCGACCTCAGCCGCAGCAACTTCTTCCTAGAAACATCACCAAAGGCACGGGAAGCCAGGGCAAAAATGAACTATTGGGATTTCATCAAGATAAAAAGCTTTGGCACAGCAAAAGAAACAGTCCACAAAACCAAAAGACAACCGACAGAATGGGAGAAATTATTTGCAAATGACATATCAGATAAAGGGCTACTATCCAATATGTATAAAAACTTATCAAACTCAACACCCAAAGAACAAATAATCCAATCAAGAAATAGGCAGAAGACATGAACAGACATTTTTCCAAAGAAGACATCCAAATGGCCCACAGGCACATGAAAATGTGCTCAACACGGCTCGGCATCAGGGAAATCCAAATCAAAACCTCAATGAGATACCACCTCACACCCGTCAGAATGGCTCAAATGAACAAGTCAGGGAACGACAGAGGTTGGCGGGGATGTGGAGAAAGGGGAACCCTCCTACACTGGTGGTGGGAATGCAAGCTGGTGCAACCCCTCTGGAAAAGTGTATGTAGGTTCCTCAAACAGTTATAATTAGAGCTACCATTCGATCCAGCAATTGCACTCCTGGGTATTTACCCCAAAGATACAAATGTAGGGACCCGAAGCGGTACGTGCACCCCATTGTTTATAGCAGCAATATCCACAATAGCCAAACGGTGGAAAGAGCCAAGATGTCCATCGACAGATGAATGGATAAAGAAGAGGTGGTATATATATACACAATGGACTATTACGCAGCCATCAAAAGGAATGAGGTGTTGCCATGGACAACGACGTGGATGGAACTGGAGGGTCCGACGATTAGTGAAATAAGTCAATCAGAGAAAGACATGTATCATATGACCTCACTGATATGAGGGTTTCGTAATCTCAGGAACAGAGTGAGGCTTGCTGGAGTGGTCGGGGGGGGATGGGGTGGCTGGGTGATAGACTTTGGGGAGGGTATGAGCTACGGTGAGCGCTGTGAATTGTGTAAGACTGTTGAATCACAGATCTGTACTTCTGAAACAAATAACGCAACATATTTTAAGAATAAAGGAAAACAAGGAGACAGCAGGAGAGGAAGAATGAAGGGGAGTTAGTGAGAGGGGGAGACGGACCAGGAGAGATGATGGATTCTGAAAAAAAATCCGAGGTTTCTAGAGGGGAGGTGGGTCGGTGGATTGGTTTGACTGGTGATGGTTATTAAAGAGGGCACATTCTGCATGGAGCACTGTGTGTTAGGAACAAACAATGAATCATGGGACAGTACACCAAAACAAATGATGTAGTACATGGTGATTAACAAAGCAATAAAAAACAAAGACTGTAATAAGAGATGAAGAAGGACACTATATCCTACTTAAAGGGTCTATCCAACAAGAAGATCTCACAATTGTAAATATCTATGCCCCGAACATGGGAGCATCCAATTATATAAGGCAATTAAGAAGAAAAGCAAAGAAACACATTGACCACCATACAATCATAGTGGGGGACTTTAACACCCCCCTGACTGAAATGGCCAGATCATCTAAGCAAAAGATCAACAAGGAAATAAAGACTTTAAATGACACACTGGACCAAATGGACTTCACAGACATATTCAGAACGTTCCATCCCAATGCAACGGAATACACTTTCTTCTCTAGTGCCCATGGAACATTCTCCAGAATGGATCACATCCTAGGTCACAAATCAGGTCTCAACCGGTACCCAAAGATTGGGATCATTCCCTGCACATTTTCAGACCACAATGCTTTGAAACTAGAATTCAATCACAAGAGGAAAGTGGGAAAGAACTCAAATACATGGAGGCTAAAGAGCATCCTACGAAAGAATGAATGGGTCAACCAGGAAAGTAAAGAAGAATTTAAAAAGTTCATGGAAACCAATGAAAATGAAAACTCAACTGTCCAAAATCTTTGGGATACAGCCAAGGCAGTCCTGCGAGGAAAGTATATAGCAATACAAGCCTTTCTCAATAAACAAGAAAGGTCTCAAATACACACCCAACCCTACCCCTAAAGGAGCTGGAGAAAGAACGGCAAATAAAGCCTAAACCCAGCAGGAGAAGAGAAATCATGCAGTTCAGAGCAGAAATCAATGAAATAGAACCCAGAAGAACAGTAGAAGTGATCAACGGAACTAGGAGCTGGTACTTTGAAAGAATTCACAAGATTGATACACCCCTGTCCAGGCTGATCAAAAAGAAAAGAGAAATGACCCAAATCAACAAAATCATGAATGAAAGAGGAGAGATCACAAACAACACCAAAGAAATACAAACAATTATAAGAACGTAATCTGAGCAACCCTAGGGCAGCAAATTCCATAACCTGGAAGAAATGGGTGCATTCCTAGAGATGTGTCAACTAACAAAACTGACCCAGGAAGAAATAGAAAACATGAACAGTCCTATAACCACGAAGGCAATTGAAGTAGTCATCAAAAACCTCCCAAGAAACCAAAGCCCAGGGCCAGATGGTTTCCCAGGGGAATTCTATCAGACATTTAAAGAAGAATTAATACCTATTCTCCTGAAACTGTTCCAAACAATAGAAATGGAAGGAAAACTTCCAAACTCATTTATGAGGCCACCATTACCTTGATTCCAAAACCAGACAAAGATCCCATCAAAAAGGAGAATTAGAGACCAATATCCTTGATGAACATCGATGCAAAAATTCTCACCAAAATACTAGCCAAGAGGACCCAACAGTACATGAAAAGGAGTATTCACCATGACCAAGTGGGATTTATCCCTGGGCTGCAAGGCTGGTTCAACATCCGCAAATCAGTCAACGTGATCAAATACATTAACAAAAGAAAGAACGAGAATCATATGATCCTCCCAAGAGATGCAGAAAAAGCATTGGACAAAGTACAGCAACCTTTCTGGATCAAAACTCTTCAGAGTATAGGGACAGCGGGTACATACCTCAATATCATAAAAGCCATCTACGAAAACGCTACAGCGAATATCATTCTCAATGGGGAAAAGCTGAGATCTTTTCCCCCAAAGTCAGCAACGCGGCAGGGATAGCCACTCTCACCACTGCTATTCAACATAGTATTAGAAGTCCTAGCCACAGCAATCAGACAACAAAAAGTAATCCAAGGCATCCAAATCGGCAGAGAGGAAGTCAAACTCTCACTCTTGGCAGATGATATGATACTTTATGTGGAAAACCCAAAAGACTCCACCCCAAAACTGCTAGAACTCACACAGCAATTCCGTCAAGTAGCAGGCTATAAAATCAATGCACAGGATTCAGTGGCATTCCTATACAACAACAACAAGACAGAAGAGAGACAAATCAAGGAGTCGATCCCATTCACAACTGCACCCAAAACCAGAAGAGACCTAGGAATATATTGAACCCAAGAGGCAAGGGATCTGTACTCAGAAAACTACAAAATACGAAGGAAAGAAATTGAAGAAGACACAAAGAAACGGAAAAACGTTCCATGCTCATGGATTGGGAGAACCAACACTGTGAAGAGGTCAATGCTACCTAGAGCAATCTACACATGCAATGCAATCCCCATCAAAATACCATCCACTTTTTTCCACGAAATGGAACAAATAATCCTAAAATTTGAATGGAACCTGAAGAGACCCCGAGTAGCCAGAGGAATATTGAGAAAGAAAAGCAAAGCTGGCGGCATCACAATTCTGGACTTCCAGCTCTATGACAAAGCTGTCATCATCAAGACAGTATGGTACTGGCACAAAAACAGACACATGGATCCATGGAACAGAATCGAGAGCCCAGAAATGGACCCTCAACTCTATGGTCAACTTATCTTTGACAGAGCAGGAAGGAATGTCCAATGGCAAAAAGAGAGTCTCTTCAACAACTGGTGTTGGGAGAATTGGACAGCCCCATGCAGAAGAATGACACTGGACCATTTCCTGACACCACACACAGAAGTAGACGCCAAATGTTTGAAAGACCTCAATGTGAGACAGGAGTCCATCAAAATCCTAAAGGAGGACACAGGTAGCAAGCTCTTCGACCTCAGCCGCAGCAACTTCTTCCTAGAAACATCACCAAAGGCACGGGAAGCCAGGGCAAAAATGAACTATTGGGATTTCATCAAGATAAAAAGCTTTGGCACAGCAAAAGAAACAGTCCACAAAACCAAAAGACAACCGACAGAATGGGAGAAATTATTTGCAAATGACATATCAGATAAAGGGCTACTATCCAATATGTATAAAAACTTATCAAACTCAACACCCAAAGAACAAATAATCCAATCAAGAAATAGGCAGAAGACATGAACAGACATTTTTCCAAAGAAGACATCCAAATGGCCCACAGGCACATGAAAATGTGCTCAACACGGCTCGGCATCAGGGAAATCCAAATCAAAACCTCAATGAGATACCACCTCACACCCGTCAGAATGGCTCAAATGAACAAGTCAGGGAACGACAGAGGTTGGCGGGGATGTGGAGAAAGGGGAACCCTCCTACACTGGTGGTGGGAATGCAAGCTGGTGCAACCCCTCTGGAAAAGTGTATGTAGGTTCCTCAAACAGTTATAATTAGAGCTACCATTCGATCCAGCAATTGCACTCCTGGGTATTTACCCCAAAGATACAAATGTAGGGACCCGAAGCGGTACGTGCACCCCATTGTTTATAGCAGCAATATCCACAATAGCCAAACGGTGGAAAGAGCCAAGATGTCCATCGACAGATGAATGGATAAAGAAGAGGTGGTATATATATACACAATGGACTATTACGCAGCCATCAAAAGGAATGAGGTGTTGCCATGGACAACGACGTGGATGGAACTGGAGGGTCCGACGATTAGTGAAATAAGTCAATCAGAGAAAGACATGTATCATATGACCTCACTGATATGAGGGTTTCGTAATCTCAGGAACAGAGTGAGGCTTGCTGGAGTGGTCGGGGGGGGGATGGGGTGGCTGGGTGATAGACTTTGGGGAGGGTATGAGCTACGGTGAGCGCTGTGAATTGTGTAAGACTGTTGAATCACAGATCTGTACTTCTGAAACAAAGAACGCAACATATTTTAAGAATAAAGGAAAACAAGGAGACAGCAGGAGAGGAAGAATGAAGGGGAGTTAGTGAGAGGGGGAGACGGACCAGGAGAGATGATGGATTCTGAAAAAAAATCCGAGGTTTCTAGAGGGGAGGTGGGTCGGTGGATTGGTTTGACTGGTGATGGTTATTAAAGAGGGCACATTCTGCATGGAGCACTGTGTGTTAGGAACAAACAATGAATCATGGGACAGTACACCAAAACAAATGATGTAGTACATGGTGATTAACAAAGCAATAAAAAACAAAGACTGTAATAAGAGATGAAGAAGGACACTATATCCTACTTAAAGGGTCTATCCAACAAGAAGATCTCACAATTGTAAATATCTATGCCCCGAACATGGGAGCATCCAATTATATAAGGCAATTAAGAAGAAAAGCAAAGAAACACATTGACCACCATACAATCATAGTGGGGGACTTTAACACCCCCCTGACTGAAATGGCCAGATCATCTAAGCAAAAGATCAACAAGGAAATAAAGACTTTAAATGACACACTGGACCAAATGGACTTCACAGACATATTCAGAACGTTCCATCCCAATGCAACGGAATACACATTCTTCTCTAGTGCCCATGGAACATTCTCCAGAATGGATCACATCCTAGGTCACAAATCAGGTCTCAACCGGTACCCAAAGATTGGGATCATTCCCTGCACATTTTCAGACCACAATGTTTTGAAACTAGAACTCAATCACAAGAGGAGAGTCGGAAAGAACTCAAATACATGGAGGCTAAAGAGCATCCTACGAAAGAATGAATGGGTCAACCAGGAAATTAAAGAAGAATTTAAAAAGTTCTTGGAAACCAATGAAAATGAAAACTCAACTGTCCAAAATCTTTGGGATACAGCCAAGGCAGTCCTGCGAGGAAAGTATATAGCAATACAAGCATTTCTCAAGAAACAAGAAAGGTCTCAAATACACACCCAACCCTACACCTAAAGGAGCTGGAGAAAGAACGGCAAATAAAGCCTAAACCCAGCAGGAGAAGAGAAATCATGCAGTTCAGAGCAGAAATCAATGAAATAGAACCCAGAAGAACAGTAGAAGTGATCAACGGAACTAGGAGCTGGTACTTTGAAAGAATTCACAAGATTGATACACCCCTGTCCAGGCTGATCAAAAAGAAAAGAGAAATGACCCAAATCAACAAAATCATGAATGAAAGAGGAGAGATCACAAACAACACCAAAGAAATACAAACAATTATAAGAACGTAATCTGAGCAACCCTAGGGCAGCAAATTCCATAACCTGGAAGAAATGGGTGCATTCCTAGAGCTGTGTCAACTAACAAAACTGACCCAGGAAGAAATAGAAAACATGAACAGTCCTATAACCACGAAGGCAATTGAAGTAGTCATCAAAAACCTCCCAAGAAACCAAAGCCCAGGGCCAGATGGTTTCCCAGGGGAATTCTATCAGACATTTAAAGAAGAATTAATACCTATTCTCCTGAAACTGTTCCAAACAATAGAAATGGAAGGAAAACTTCCAAACTCATTTATGAGGCCACCATTACCTTGATTCCAAAACCAGACAAAGATCCCATCAAAAAGGAGAATTAGAGACCAATATCCTTGATGAACATCGATGCAAAAATTCTCACCAAAATACTAGCCAAGAGGACCCAACAGTACATGAAAAGGAGTATTCACCATGACCAAGTGGGATTTATCCCTGGGCTGCAAGGCTGGTTCAACATCCGCAAATCAGTCAACGTGATCAAATACATTAACAAAAGAAAGAACGAGAATCATATGATCCTCCCAAGAGATGCAGAAAAAGCATTGGACAAAGTACAGCAACCTTTCTGGATCAAAACTCTTCAGAGTATAGGGACAGCGGGTACATACCTCAATATCATAAAAGCCATCTACGAAAACGCTACAGCGAATATCATTCTCAATGGGGAAAAGCTGAGATCTTTTCCCCCAAAGTCAGCAACGCGGCAGGGATAGCCACTCTCACCACTGCTATTCAACATAGTATTAGAAGTCCAAGCCACAGCAATCAGACAACAAAAAGTAATCCAAGGCATCCAAATCGGCAGAGAGGAAGTCAAACTCTCACTCTTGGCAGATGATATGATACTTTATGTGGAAAACCCAAAAGACTCCACCCCAAAACTGCTAGAACTCACACAGCAATTCCGTCAAGTAGCAGGCTATAAAATCAATGCACAGGAATCAGTGGCATTCCTATACACCAACAACAAGACAGAAGAGAGACAAATCAAGGAGTCGATCCCATTCACAACTGCACCCAAAACCAGAAGAGACCTAGGAATATATTGAACCCAAGAGGCAAGGGATCTGTACTCAGAAAACTACAAAATACGCAGGAAAGAAATTGAAGAAGACACAAAGAAACGGAAAAACGTTCCATGCTCATGGATTGGGAGAACCAACACTGTGAAGAGGTCAATGCTACCTAGAGCAATCTACACATGCAATGCAATCCCCATCAAAATACCATCCACTTTTTTCCACGAAATGGAACAAATAATCCTAAAATTTGAATGGAACCTGAAGAGACCCCGAGTAGCCAGAGGAATATTGAGAAAGAAAAGCAAAGCTGGCGGCATCACAATTCTGGACTTCCAGCTCTATGACAAAGCTGTCATCATCAAGACAGTATGGTACTGGCACAAAAACAGACACATGGATCCATGGAACAGAATCGAGAGCCCAGAAATGGACCCTCAACTCTATGGTCAACTTATCTTTGACAGAGCAGGAAGGAATGTCCAATGGCAAAAAGAGAGTCTCTTCAACAACTGGTGTTGGGAGAATTGGACAGCCCCATGCAGAAGAATGACACTGGACCATTTCCTGACACCACACACAGAAGTAGACGCCAAATGTTTGAAAGACCTCAATGTGAGACAGGAGTCCATCAAAATCCTAAAGGAGGACACAGGTAGCAAGCTCTTCGACCTCAGCCGCAGCAACTTCTTCCTAGAAACATCACCAAAGGCACGGGAAGCCAGGGCAAAAATGAACTATTGGGATTTCATCAAGATAAAAAGCTTTGGCACAGCAAAAGAAACAGTCCACAAAACCAAAAGACAACCGACAGAATGGGAGAAATTATTTGCAAATGACATATCAGATAAAGGGCTACTATCCAATATGTATAAAAACTTATCAAACTCAACACCCAAAGAACAAATAATCCAATCAAGAAATAGGCAGAAGACATGAACAGACATTTTTCCAAAGAAGACATCCAAATGGCCCACAGGCACATGAAAAAGTGCTCAACACGGCTCGGCATCAGGGAAATCCAAATCAAAACCTCAATGAGATACCACCTCACACCCGTCAGAATGGCTCAAATGAACAAGTCAGGGAACGACAGAGGTTGGCGGGGATGTGGAGAAAGGGGAACCCTCCTACACTGGTGGTGGGAATGCAAGCTGGTGCAACCCCTCTGGAAAAGTGTATGTAGGTTCCTCAAACAGTTATAATTAGAGCTACCATTCGATCCAGCAATTGCACTCCTGGGTATTTACCCCAAAGATACAAATGTAGGGACCCGAAGCGGTACGTGCACCCCATTGTTTATAGCAGCAATATCCACAATAGCCAAACGGTGGAAAGAGCCAAGATGTCCATCGACAGATGAATGGATAAAGAAGAGGTGGTATATATATACACAATGGACTATTACGCAGCCATCAAAAGGAATGAGGTGTTGCCATGGACAACGACGTGGATGGAACTGGAGGGTCCGACGATTAGTGAAATAAGTCAATCAGAGAAAGACATGTATCATATGACCTCACTGATATGAGGGATTCGTAATCTCAGGAACAGAGTGAGGCTTGCTGGAGTGGTCGGGGGGGGGATGGGGTGGCTGGGTGATAGACTTTGGGGAGGGTATGAGCTACGGTGAGCGCTGTGAATTGTGTAAGACTGTTGAATCACAGATCTGTACTTCTGAAACAAAGAACGCAACATATTTTAAGAATAAAGGAAAACAAGGAGACAGCAGGAGAGGAAGAATGAAGGGGAGTTAGTGAGAGGGGGAGACGGACCAGGAGAGATGATGGATTCTGAAAAAAAATCCGAGGTTTCTAGAGGGGAGGTGGGTCGGTGGATTGGTTTGACTGGTGATGGTTATTAAAGAGGGCACATTCTGCATGGAGCACTGTGTGTTAGGAACAAACAATGAATCATGGGACAGTACACCAAAACAAATGATGTAGTACATGGTGATTAACAAAGCAATAAAAAACAAAGACTGTAATAAGAGATGAAGAAGGACACTATATCCTACTTAAAGGGTCTATCCAACAAGAAGATCTCACAATTGTAAATATCTATGCCCCGAACATGGGAGCATCCAATTATATAAGGCAATTAAGAAGAAAAGCAAAGAAACACATTGACCACCATACAATCATAGTGGGGGACTTTAACACCCCCCTGACTGAAATGGCCAGATCATCTAAGCAAAAGCTCAACAAGGAAAGAAAGACTTTAAATGACACACTGGACCAAATGGACTTCACAGACATATTCAGAACGTTCCATCCCAATGCAACGGAATACACTTTCTTCTCTAGTGCCCATGGAACATTCTCCAGAATGGATCACATCCTAGGTCACAAATCAGGTCTCAACCGGTACCCAAAGATTGGGATCATTCCCTGCACATTTTCAGACCACAATGCTTTGAAACTAGAATTCAATCACAAGAGGAAAGTGGGAAAGAACTCAAATACATGGAGGCTAAAGAGCATCCTACGAAAGAATGAATGGGTCAACCAGGAAATTAAAGAAGAATTTAAAAAGTTCATGGAAACCAATGAAAATGAAAACTCAACTGTCCAAAATCTTTGGGATACAGCCAAGGCAGTCCTGCGAGGAAAGTATATAGCAATACAAGCCTTTCTCAAGAAACAAGAAAGGTCTCAAATACACACCCAACCCTACACCTAAAGAGCTGGAGAAAGAACGGCAAATAAAGCCTAAACCGAGCAGGAGAAGAGAAATCATGCAGTTCAGAGCAGAAATCAATGAAATAGAACCCAGAAGAACAGTAGAAGTGATCAACGGAACTAGGAGCTGGTACTTTGAAAGAATTCACAAGATTGATACACCCCTGTCCAGGCTGATCAAAAAGAAAAGAGAAATGACCCAAATCAACAAAATCATGAATGAAAGAGGAGAGATCACAAACAACACCAAAGAAATACAAACAATTATAAGAACGTAATCTGAGCAACCCTAGGGCAGCAAATTCCATAACCTGGAAGAAATGGGTGCATTCCTAGAGATGTGTCAACTAACAAAACTGACCCAGGAAGAAATAGAAAACATGAACAGTCCTATAACCACGAAGGCAATTGAAGTAGTCATCAAAAACCTCCCAAGAAACCAAAGCCCAGGGCCAGATGGTTTCCCAGGGGAATTCTATCAGACATTTAAAGAAGAATTAATACCTATTCTCCTGAAACTGTTCCAAACAATAGAAATGGAAGGAAAACTTCCAAACTCATTTATGAGGCCACCATTACCTTGATTCCAAAACCAGACAAAGATCCCATCAAAAAGGAGAATTAGAGACCAATATCCTTGATGAACATCGATGCAAAAATTCTCACCAAAATACTAGCCAAGAGGACCCAACAGTACATGAAAAGGAGTATTCACCATGACCAAGTGGGATTTATCCCTGGGCTGCAAGGCTGGTTCAACATCCGCAAATCAGTCAACGTGATCAAATACATTAACAAAAGAAAGAAAGAGAATCATATGATCCTCCCAAGAGATGCAGAAAAAGCATTGGACAAAGTACAGCAACCTTTCTGGATCAAAACTCTTCAGAGTATAGGGACAGCGGGTACATACCTCAATATCATAAAAGCCATCTACGAAAACGCTACAGCGAATATCATTCTCAATGGGGAAAAGCTGAGATCTTTTCCCCCAAAGGCAGCAACGCGGCAGGGATAGCCACTCTCACCACTGCTATTCAACATAGTATTAGAAGTCCTAGCCACAGCAATCAGACAACAAAAAGTAATCCAAGGCATCCAAATCGGCAGAGAGGAAGTCAAACTCTCACTCTTGGCAGATGATATGATACTTTATGTGGAAAACCCAAAAGACTCCACCCCAAAACTGCTAGAACTCACACAGCAATTCCGTCAAGTAGCAGGCTATAAAATCAATGCACAGGAATCAGTGGCATTCCTATACACCAACAACAAGACAGAAGAGAGACAAATCAAGGAGTCGATCCCATTCACAACTGCACCCAAAACCAGAAGAGACCTAGCAATATATTGAACCCAAGAGGCAAGGGATCTGTACTCAGAAAACTACAAAATACGCAGGAAAGAAATTGAAGAAGACACAAAGAAACGGAAAAACGTTCCATGCGCATGGATTGGGAGAACCAACATTGTGAAGAGGTCAATGCTACCTAGAGCAATCTACACATGCAATGCAATCCCCATCAAAATACCTTCCACTTTTTTCCACGAAATGGAACAAATAATCCTAAAATTTGAATGGAACCTGAAGAGACCCCGAGTAGCCAGAGGAATATTGAGAAAGAAAAGCAAAGCTGGCGGCATCACAATTCTGGACTTCCAGCTCTATGACAAAGCTGTCATCATCAAGACAGTATGGTACTGGCACAAAAACAGACACATGGATCCATGGAACAGAATCGAGAGCCCAGAAATGGACCCTCAACTCTATGGTCAACTTATCTTTGACAGAGCAGGAAGGAATGTCCAATGGCAAAAAGAGAGTCTCTTCAACAACTGGTGTTGGGAGAATTGGACAGCCCCATGCAGAAGAATGACACTGGACCATTTCCTGACACCACACACAGAAGTAGACGCCAAATGGTTGAAAGACCTCAATGTGAGACAGGAGTCCATCAAAATCCTAAAGGAGGACACAGGTAGCAAGCTCTTCGACCTCAGCCGCAGCAACTTCTTCCTAGAAACATCACCAAAGGCACGGGAAGCCAGGGCAAAAATGAACTATTGGGATTTCATCAAGATAAAAAGCTTTGGCACAGCAAAAGAAACAGTCCACAAAACCAAAAGACAACCGACAGAATGGGAGAAATTATTTGCAAATGACATATCAGATAAAGGGCTACTATCCAATATGTATAAAAACTTATCAAACTCAACACCCAAAGAACAAATAATCCAATCAAGAAATAGGCAGAAGACATGAACAGACATTTTTCCAAAGAAGACATCCAAATGGCCCACAGGCACATGAAAAAGTGCTCAACACGGCTCGGCATCAGGGAAATCCAAATCAAAACCTCAATGAGATACCACCTCACACCCGTCAGAATGGCTCAAATGAACAAGTCAGGGAACGACAGAGGTTGGCGGGGATGTGGAGAAAGGGGAACCCTCCTACACTGGTGGTGGGAATGCAAGCTGGTGCAACCCCTCTGGAAAAGTGTATGTAGGTTCCTCAAACAGTTATAATTAGAGCTACCATTCGATCCAGCAATTGCACTCCTGGGTATTTACCCCAAAGATACAAATGTAGGGACCCGAAGCGGTACGTGCACCCCATTGTTTATAGCAGCAATATCCACAATAGCCAAACGGTGGAAAGAGCCAAGATGTCCATCGACAGATGAATGGATAAAGAAGAGGTGGTATATATATACACAATGGACTATTACGCAGCCATCAAAAGGAATGAGGTGTTGCCATGGACAACGACGTGGATGGAACTGGAGGGTCCGACGATTAGTGAAATAAGTCAATCAGAGAAAGACATGTATCATATGACCTCACTGATATGAGGGATTCGTAATCTCAGGAACAGAGTGAGGCTTGCTGGAGTGGTCGGGGGGGGGATGGGGTGGCTGGGTGATAGACTTTGGGGAGGGTATGAGCTACGGTGAGCGCTGTGAATTGTGTAAGACTGTTGAATCACAGATCTGTACTTCTGAAACAAAGAACGCAACATATTTTAAGAATAAAGGAAAACAAGGAGACAGCAGGAGAGGAAGAATGAAGGGGAGTTAGTGAGAGGGGGAGACGGACCAGGAGAGATGATGGATTCTGAAAAAAAATCCGAGGTTTCTAGAGGGGAGGTGGGTCGGTGGATTGGTTTGACTGGTGATGGTTATTAAAGAGGGCACATTCTGCATGGAGCACTGTGTGTTAGGAACAAACAATGAATCATGGGACAGTACACCAAAACAAATGATGTAGTACATGGTGATTAACAAAGCAATAAAAAACAAAGACTGTAATAAGAGATGAAGAAGGACACTATATCCTACTTAAAGGGTCTATCCAACAAGAAGATCTCACAATTGTAAATATCTATGCCCCGAACATGGGAGCATCCAATTATATAAGGCAATTAAGAAGAAAAGCAAAGAAACACATTGACCACCATACAATCATAGTGGGGGACTTTAACACCCCCCTGACTGAAATGGCCAGATCATCTAAGCAAAAGCTCAACAAGGAAAGAAAGACTTTAAATGACACACTGGACCAAATGGACTTCACAGACATATTCAGAACGTTCCATCCCAATGCAACGGAATACACTTTCTTCTCTAGTGCCCATGGAACATTCTCCAGAATGGATCACATCCTAGGTCACAAATCAGGTCTCAACCGGTACCCAAAGATTGGGATCATTCCCTGCACATTTTCAGACCACAATGCTTTGAAACTAGAATTCAATCACAAGAGGAAAGTGGGAAAGAACTCAAATACATGGAGGCTAAAGAGCATCCTACGAAAGAATGAATGGGTCAACCAGGAAATTAAAGAAGAATTTAAAAAGTTCATGGAAACCAATGAAAATGAAAACTCAACTGTCCAAAATCTTTGGGATACAGCCAAGGCAGTCCTGCGAGGAAAGTATATAGCAATACAAGCCTTTCTCAAGAAACAAGAAAGGTCTCAAATACACACCCAACCCTACACCTAAAGAGCTGGAGAAAGAACGGCAAATAAAGCCTAAACCGAGCAGGAGAAGAGAAATCATGCAGTTCAGAGCAGAAATCAATGAAATAGAACCCAGAAGAACAGTAGAAGTGATCAACGGAACTAGGAGCTGGTACTTTGAAAGAATTCACAAGATTGATACACCCCTGTCCAGGCTGATCAAAAAGAAAAGAGAAATGACCCAAATCAACAAAATCATGAATGAAAGAGGAGAGATCACAAACAACACCAAAGAAATACAAACAATTATAAGAACGTAATCTGAGCAACCCTAGGGCAGCAAATTCCATAACCTGGAAGAAATGGGTGCATTCCTAGAGATGTGTCAACTAACAAAACTGACCCAGGAAGAAATAGAAAACATGAACAGTCCTATAACCACGAAGGCAATTGAAGTAGTCATCAAAAACCTCCCAAGAAACCAAAGCCCAGGGCCAGATGGTTTCCCAGGGGAATTCTATCAGACATTTAAAGAAGAATTAATACCTATTCTCCTGAAACTGTTCCAAACAATAGAAATGGAAGGAAAACTTCCAAACTCATTTATGAGGCCACCATTACCTTGATTCCAAAACCAGACAAAGATCCCATCAAAAAGGAGAATTAGAGACCAATATCCTTGATGAACATCGATGCAAAAATTCTCACCAAAATACTAGCCAAGAGGACCCAACAGTACATGAAAAGGAGTATTCACCATGACCAAGTGGGATTTATCCCTGGGCTGCAAGGCTGGTTCAACATCCGCAAATCAGTCAACGTGATCAAATACATTAACAAAAGAAAGAAAGAGAATCATATGATCCTCCCAAGAGATGCAGAAAAAGCATTGGACAAAGTACAGCAACCTTTCTGGATCAAAACTCTTCAGAGTATAGGGACAGCGGGTACATACCTCAATATCATAAAAGCCATCTA
The DNA here is from genome assembly GCF_037043125.1 of Eumetopias jubatus. Taxonomy (NCBI): domain Eukaryota; kingdom Metazoa; phylum Chordata; class Mammalia; order Carnivora; family Otariidae; genus Eumetopias; species Eumetopias jubatus. The sequence continues at coordinate 256,882 of NW_028274923.1, read as the reverse complement.
CGAAAACGCTACAGCGAATATCATTCTCAATGGGGAAAAGCTGAGATCTTTTCCCCCAAAGGCAGCAACGCGGCAGGGATAGCCACTCTCACCACTGCTATTCAACATAGTATTAGAAGTCCTAGCCACAGCAATCAGACAACAAAAAGTAATCCAAGGCATCCAAATCGGCAGAGAGGAAGTCAAACTCTCACTCTTGGCAGATGATATGATACTTTATGTGGAAAACCCAAAAGACTCCACCCCAAAACTGCTAGAACTCACACAGCAATTCCGTCAAGTAGCAGGCTATAAAATCAATGCACAGGAATCAGTGGCATTCCTATACACCAACAACAAGACAGAAGAGAGACAAATCAAGGAGTCGATCCCATTCACAACTGCACCCAAAACCAGAAGAGACCTAGCAATATATTGAACCCAAGAGGCAAGGGATCTGTACTCAGAAAACTACAAAATACGCAGGAAAGAAATTGAAGAAGACACAAAGAAACGGAAAAACGTTCCATGCGCATGGATTGGGAGAACCAACATTGTGAAGAGGTCAATGCTACCTAGAGCAATCTACACATGCAATGCAATCCCCATCAAAATACCTTCCACTTTTTTCCACGAAATGGAACAAATAATCCTAAAATTTGAATGGAACCTGAAGAGACCCCGAGTAGCCAGAGGAATATTGAGAAAGAAAAGCAAAGCTGGCGGCATCACAATTCTGGACTTCCAGCTCTATGACAAAGCTGTCATCATCAAGACAGTATGGTACTGGCACAAAAACAGACACATGGATCCATGGAACAGAATCGAGAGCCCAGAAATGGACCCTCAACTCTATGGTCAACTTATCTTTGACAGAGCAGGAAGGAATGTCCAATGGCAAAAAGAGAGTCTCTTCAACAACTGGTGTTGGGAGAATTGGACAGCCCCATGCAGAAGAATGACACTGGACCATTTCCTGACACCACACACAGAAGTAGACGCCAAATGGTTGAAAGACCTCAATGTGAGACAGGAGTCCATCAAAATCCTAAAGGAGGACACAGGTAGCAAGCTCTTCGACCTCAGCCGCAGCAACTTCTTCCTAGAAACATCACCAAAGGCACGGGAAGCCAGGGCAAAAATGAACTATTGGGATTTCATCAAGATAAAAAGCTTTGGCACAGCAAAAGAAACAGTCCACAAAACCAAAAGACAACCGACAGAATGGGAGAAATTATTTGCAAATGACATATCAGATAAAGGGCTACTATCCAATATGTATAAAAACTTATCAAACTCAACACCCAAAGAACAAATAATCCAATCAAGAAATAGGCAGAAGACATGAACAGACATTTTTCCAAAGAAGACATCCAAATGGCCCACAGGCACATGAAAAAGTGCTCAACACGGCTCGGCATCAGGGAAATCCAAATCAAAACCTCAATGAGATACCACCTCACACCCGTCAGAATGGCTCAAATGAACAAGTCAGGGAACGACAGAGGTTGGCGGGGATGTGGAGAAAGGGGAACCCTCCTACACTGGTGGTGGGAATGCAAGCTGGTGCAACCCCTCTGGAAAAGTGTATGTAGGTTCCTCAAACAGTTAAATTAGAGCTACCATTCGATCCAGCAATTGCACTCCTGGGTATTTACCCCAAAGATACAAATGTAGGGACCCGAAGCGGTACGTGCACCCCATTGTTTATAGCAGCAATATCCACAATAGCCAAACGGTGGAAAGAGCCAAGATGTCCATCGACAGATGAATGGATAAAGAAGAGGTGGTATATATATACACAATGGACTATTACGCAGCCATCAAAAGGAATGAGGTGTTGCCATGGACAACGACGTGGATGGAACTGGAGGGTACGACGATTAGTGAAATAAGTCAATCAGAGAAAGACATGTATCATATGACCTCACTGATATGAGGGATTCTTAATCTCAGGAACAGAGTGAGGCTTGCTGGAGTGGTCGGGGGGGGGGATGGGGTGGCTGGGTGATAGACTTTGGGGAGGGTATGAGCTACGGTGAGCGCTGTGAATTGTGTAAGACTGTTGAATCACAGATCTGTACTTCTGAAACAAATAACGCAACATATTTTAAGAATAAAGGAAAACAAGGAGACAGCAGGAGAGGAAGAATGAAGGGGAGTTAGTGAGAGGGGGAGACGGACCAGGAGAGATGATGGATTCTGAAAAAAAATCCGAGGTTTCTAGAGGGGAGGTGGGTCGGTGGATTGGTTTGACTGGTGATGGTTATTAAAGAGGGCACATTCTGCATGGAGCACTGTGTGTTAGGAACAAACAATGAATCATGGGACAGTACACCAAAACAAATGATGTAGTACATGGTGATTAACAAAGCAATAAAAAACAAAGACTGTAATAAGAGATGAAGAAGGACACTATATCCTACTTAAAGGGTCTATCCAACAAGAAGATCTCACAATTGTAAATATCTATGCCCCGAACATGGGAGCATCCAATTATATAAGGCAATTAAGAAGAAAAGCAAAGAAACACATTGACCACCATACAATCATAGTGGGGGACTTTAACACCCCCCTGACTGAAATGGCCAGATCATCTAAGCAAAAGATCAACAAGGAAATAAAGACTTTAAATGACACACTGGACCAAATGGACTTCACAGACATATTCAGAACGTTCCATCCCAATGCAACGGAATACACATTCTTCTCTAGTGCCCATGGAACATTCTCCAGAATGGATCACATCCTAGGTCACAAATCAGGTCTCAACCGGTACCCAAAGATTGGGATCATTCCCTGCACATTTTCAGACCACAATGTTTTGAAACTAGAACTCAATCACAAGAGGAGAGTCGGAAAAAACTCAAATACATGGAGGCTAAAGAGCATCCTACGAAAGAATGAATGGGTCAACCAGGAAATTAAAGAAGAATTTAAAAAGTTCATGGAAACCAATGAAAATGAAAACTCAACTGTCCAAAATCTTTGGGATACAGCCAAGGCAGTCCTGCGAGGAAAGTATATAGCAATACAAGCCTTTCTCAAGAAACAAGAAAGGTCTCAAATACACACCCAACCCTACACCTAAAGGAGCTGGAGAAAGAACGGCAAATAAAGCCTAAACCGAGCAGGAGAAGAGAAATCATGCAGTTCAGAGCAGAAATCAATGAAATAGAACCCAGAAGAACAGTAGAAGTGATCAACGGAACTAGGAGCTGGTACTTTGAAAGAATTCACAAGATTGATACACCCCTGTCCAGGCTGATCAAAAAGAAAAGAGAAATGACCCAAATCAACAAAATCATGAATGAAAGAGGAGAGATCACAAACAACACCAAAGAAATACAAACAATTATAAGAACGTAATCTGAGCAACCCTAGGGCAGCAAATTCCATAACCTGGAAGAAATGGGTGCATTCCTAGAGATGTGTCAACTAACAAAACTGACCCAGGAAGAAATAGAAAACATGAACAGTCCTATAACCACGAAGGCAATTGAAGTAGTCATCAAAAACCTCCCAAGAAACCAAAGCCCAGGGCCAGATGGTTTCCCAGGGGAATTCTATCAGACATTTAAAGAAGAATTAATACCTATTCTCCTGAAACTGTTCCAAACAATAGAAATGGAAGGAAAACTTCCAAACTCATTTATGAGGCCACCATTACCTTGATTCCAAAACCAGACAAAGATCCCATCAAAAAGGAGAATTAGAGACCAATATCCTTGATGAACATCGATGCAAAAATTCTCACCAAAATACTAGCCAAGAGGACCCAACAGTATATGAAAAGGAGTATTCACCATGACCAAGTGGGATTTATCCCTGGGTTGCAAGGCTGGTTCAACATCCGCAAATCAGTCAACGTGATCAAATACATTAACAAAAGAAAGAACGAGAATCATATGATCCTCCCAAGAGATGCAGAAAAAGCATTGGACAAAGTACAGCAACCTTTCTGGATCAAAACTCTTCAGAGTATAGGGACAGCGGGTACATACCTCAATATCATAAAAGCCATCTACGAAAACGCTACAGCGAATATCATTCTCAATGGGGAAAAGCTGAGATCTTTTCCCCCAAAGTCAGCAACGCGGCAGGGATAGCCACTCTCACCACTGCTATTCAACATAGTATTAGAAGTCCTAGCCACAGCAATCAGACAACAAAAAGTAATCCAAGGCATCCAAATCGGCAGAGAGGAAGTCAAACTCTCACTCTTGGCAGATGATATGATACTTTATGTGGAAAACCCAAAAGACTCCACCCCAAAACTGCTAGAACTCACACAGCAATTCCGTCAAGTAGCAGGCTATAAAATCAATGCACAGGAATCAGTGGCATTCCTATACACCAACAACAAGACAGAAGAGAGACAAATCAAGGAGTCGATCCCATTCACAACTGCACCCAAAACCAGAAGAGACCTAGGAATATATTCATCCCAAGAGGCAAAGGATCTGTACTCAGAAAACTACAAAATACGCAGGAAAGAAATTGAAGAAGACACAAAGAAACGGAAAAACGTTCCATGCTCATGGATTGGGAGAACCAACATTGTGAAGAGGTCAATGCTACCTAGAGCAATCTACACATGCAATGCAATCCCCATCAAAATACCATCCACTTTTTTCCACGAAATGGAACAAATAATCCTAAAATTTGAATGGAACCTGAAGAGACCCCGAGTAGCCAGAGGAATATTGAGAAAGAAAAGCAAAGCTGGCGGCATCACAATTCTGGACTTCCAGCTCTATGACAAAGCTGTCATCATCAAGACAGTATGGTACTGGCACAAAAACAGACACATGGATCCATGGAACAGAATCGAGAGCCCAGAAATGGACCCTCAACTCTATGGTCAACTTATCTTTGACAGAGCAGGAAGGAATGTCCAATGGCAAAAAGAGAGTCTCTTCAACAACTGGTGTTGGGAGAATTGGACAGCCCCATGCAGAAGAATGACACTGGACCATTTCCTGACACCACACACAGAAGTAGACGCCAAATGGTTGAAAGACCTCAATGTGAGACAGGAGTCCATCAAAATCCTAAAGGAGGACACAGGTAGCAAGCTCTTCGACCTCAGCCGCAGCAACTTCTTCCTAGAAACATCACCAAAGGCACGGGAAGCCAGGGCAAAAATGAACTATTGGGATTTCATCAAGATAAAAAGCTTTGGCACAGCAAAAGAAACAGTCCACAAAACCAAAAGACAACCGACAGAATGGGAGAAATTATTTGCAAATGACATATCAGATAAAGGGCTACTATCCAATATGTATAAAAACTTATCAAACTCAACACCCAAAGAACAAATAATCCAATCAAGAAATAGGCAGAAGACATGAACAGACATTTTTCCAAAGAAGACATCCAAATGGCCCACAGGCACATGAAAAAGTGCTCAACACGGCTCGGCATCAGGGAAATCCAAATCAAAACCTCAATGAGATACCACCTCACACCCGTCAGAATGGCTCAAATGAACAAGTCAGGGAACGACAGAGGTTGGCGGGGATGTGGAGAAAGGGGAACCCTCCTACACTGGTGGTGGGAATGCAAGCTGGTGCAACCCCTCTGGAAAAGTGTATGTAGGTTCCTCAAACAGTTATAATTAGAGCTACCATTCGATCCAGCAATTGCACTCCTGGGTATTTACCCCAAAGATACAAATGTAGGGACCCGAAGCGGTACGTGCACCCCATTGTTTATAGCAGCAATATCCACAATAGCCAAACGGTGGAAAGAGCCAAGATGTCCATCGACAGATGAATGGATAAAGAAGAGGTGGTATATATATACACAATGGACTATTACGCAGCCATCAAAAGGAATGAGGTGTTGCCATGGACAACGACGTGGATGGAACTGGAGGGTACGACGATTAGTGAAATAAGTCAATCAGAGAAAGACATGTATCATATGACCTCACTGATATGAGGGATTCTTAATCTCAGGAACAGAGTGAGGCTTGCTGGAGTGGTCGGGGGGGGGGATGGGGTGGCTGGGTGATAGACTTTGGGGAGGGTATGAGCTACGGTGAGCGCTGTGAATTGTGTAAGACTGTTGAATCACAGATCTGTACTTCTGAAACAAAGAACGCAACATATTTTAAGAATAAAGGAAAACAAGGAGACAGCAGGAGAGGAAGAATGAAGGGGAGTTAGTGAGAGGGGGAGACGGACCAGGAGAGATGATGGATTCTGAAAAAAAATCCGAGGTTTCTAGAGGGGAGGTGGGTCGGTGGATTGGTTTGACTGGTGATGGTTATTAAAGAGGGCACATTCTGCATGGAGCACTGTGTGTTAGGAACAAACAATGAATCATGGGACAGTACACCAAAACAAATGATGTAGTACATGGTGATTAACAAAGCAATAAAAAACAAAGACTGTAATAAGAGATGAAGAAGGACACTATATCCTACTTAAAGGGTCTATCCAACAAGAAGATCTCACAATTGTAAATATCTATGCCCCGAACATGGGAGCATCCAATTATATAAGGCAATTAAGAAGAAAAGCAAAGAAACACATTGACCACCATACAATCATAGTGGGGGACTTTAACACCCCCCTGACTGAAATGGCCAGATCATCTAAGCAAAAGATCAACAAGGAAATAAAGACTTTAAATGACACACTGGACCAAATGGACTTCACAGACATATTCAGAACGTTCCATCCCAATGCAACGGAATACACATTCTTCTCTAGTGCCCATGGAACATTCTCCAGAATGGATCACATCCTAGGTCACAAATCAGGTCTCAACCGGTACCCAAAGATTGGGATCATTCCCTGCACATTTTCAGACCACAATGTTTTGAAACTAGAACTCAATCACAAGAGGAGAGTCGGAAAAAACTCAAATACATGGAGGCTAAAGAGCATCCTACGAAAGAATGAATGGGTCAACCAGGAAATTAAAGAAGAATTTAAAAAGTTCATGGAAACCAATGAAAATGAAAACTCAACTGTCCAAAATCTTTGGGATACAGCCAAGGCAGTCCTGCGAGGAAAGTATATAGCAATACAAGCCTTTCTCAAGAAACAAGAAAGGTCTCAAATACACACCCAACCCTACACCTAAAGGAGCTGGAGAAAGAACGGCAAATAAAGCCTAAACCGAGCAGGAGAAGAGAAATCATGCAGTTCAGAGCAGAAATCAATGAAATAGAACCCAGAAGAACAGTAGAAGTGATCAACGGAACTAGGAGCTGGTACTTTGAAAGAATTCACAAGATTGATACACCCCTGTCCAGGATGATCAAAAAGAAAAGAGAAATGACCCAAATCAACAAAATCATGAATGAAAGAGGAGAGATCACAAACAACACCAAAGAAATACAAACAATTATAAGAACGTAATCTGAGCAAACCTAGGGCAGCAAATTCCATAACCTGGAAGAAATGGGTGCATTCCTAGAGATGTGTCAACTAACAAAACTGACCCAGGAAGAAATAGAAAACATGAACAGTCCTATAACCACGAAGGCAATTGAAGTAGTCATCAAAAACCTCCCAAGAAACCAAAGCCCAGGGCCAGATGGTTTCCCAGGGGAATTCTATCAGACATTTAAAGAAGAATTAATACCTATTCTCCTGAAACTGTTCCAAACAATAGAAATGGAAGGAAAACTTCCAAACTCATTTATGAGGCCACCATTACCTTGATTCCAAAACCAGACAAAGATCCCATCAAAAAGGAGAATTAGAGACCAATATCCTTGATGAACATCGATGCAAAAATTCTCACCAAAATACTAGCCAAGAGGACCCAACAGTACATGAAAAGGAGTATTCACCATGACCAAGTGGGATTTATCCCTGGGCTGCAAGGCTGGTTCAACATCCGCAAATCAGTCAACGTGATCAAATACATTAACAAAAGAAAGAACGAGAATCATATGATCCTCCCAAGAGATGCAGAAAAAGCATTGGACAAAGTACAGCAACCTTTCTGGATCAAAACTCTTCAGAGTATAGGGACAGCGGGTACATACCTCAATATCATAAAAGCCATCTACGAAAACGCTACAGCGAATATCATTCTCAATGGGGAAAAGCTGAGATCTTTTCCCCCAAAGTCAGCAACGCGGCAGGGATAGCCACTCTCACCACTGCTATTCAACATAGTATTAGAAGTCCTAGCCACAGCAATCAGACAACAAAAAGTAATCCAAGGCATCCAAATCGGCAGAGAGGAAGTCAAACTCTCACTCTTGGCAGATGATATGATACTTTATGTGGAAAACCCAAAAGACTCCACCCCAAAACTGCTAGAACTCACACAGCAATTCCGTCAAGTAGCAGGCTATAAAATCAATGCACAGGAATCAGTGGCATTCCTATACACCAACAACAAGACAGAAGAGAGACAAATCAAGGAGTCGATCCCATTCACAACTGCACCCAAAACCAGAAGAGACCTAGCAATATATTGAAACCAAGAGGCAAGGGATCTGTACTCAGAAAACTACAAAATACGAAGGAAAGAAATTGAAGAAGACACAAAGAAACGGAAAAACGTTCCATGCTCATGGATTGGGAGAACCAACATTGTGAAGAGGTCAATGCTACCTAGAGCAATCTACACATGCAATGCAATCCCCATCAAAATACCTTCCACTTTTTTCCACGAAATGGAACAAATAATCCTAAAATTTGAATGGAACCTGAAGAGACCCCGAGTAGCCAGAGGAATATTGAGAAAGAAAAGCAAAGCTGGCGGCATCACAATTCTGGACTTCCAGCTCTATGACAAAGTTGTCATCATCAAGACAGTATGGTACTGGCACAAAAACAGACACATGGATCCATGGAACAGAATCGAGAGCCCAGAAATGGACCCTCAACTCTATGGTCAACTTATCTTTGACAGAGCAGGAAGGAATGTCCAATGGCAAAAAGAGAGTCTCTTCAACAACTGGTGTTGGGAGAATTGGACAGCCCCATGCAGAAGAATGACACTGGACCATTTCCTGACACCACACACAGAAGTAGACGCCAAATGGTTGAAAGACCTCAATGTGAGACAGGAGTCCATCAAAATCCTAAAGGAGGACACAGGTAGCAAGCTCTTCGACCTCAGCCGCAGCAACTTCTTCCTAGAAACATCACCAAAGGCACGGGAAGCCAGGGCAAAAATGAACTATTGGGATTTCATCAAGATAAAAAGCTTTGGCACAGCAAAAGAAACAGTCCACAAAACCAAAAGACAACCGACAGAATGGGAGAAATTATTTGCAAATGACATATCAGATAAAGGGCTACTATCCAATATGTATAAAAACTTATCAAACTCAACACCCAAAGAACAAATAATCCAATCAAGAAATAGGCAGAAGACATGAACAGACATTTTTCCAAAGAAGACATCCAAATGGCCCACAGGCACATGAAAAAGTGCTCAACACGGCTCGGCATCAGGGAAATCCAAATCAAAACCTCAATGAGATACCACCTCACACCCGTCAGAATGGCTCAAATGAACAAGTCAGGGAACGACAGAGGTTGGCGGGGATGTGGAGAAAGGGGAACCCTCCTACACTGGTGGTGGGAATGCAAGCTGGTGCAACCCCTCTGGAAAAGTGTATGTAGGTTCCTCAAACAGTTATAATTAGAGCTACCATTCGATCCAGCAATTGCACTCCTGGGTATTTACCCCAAAGATACAAATGTAGGGACCCGAAGCGGTACGTGCACCCCATTGTTTATAGCAGCAATATCCACAATAGCCAAACGGTGGAAAGAGCCAAGATGTCCATCGACAGATGAATGGATAAAGAAGAGGTGGTATATATATACACAATGGACTATTACGCAGCCATCAAAAGGAATGAGGTGTTGCCATGGACAACGACGTGGATGGAACTGGAGGGTCCGACGATTAGTGAAATAAGTCAATCAGAGAAAGACATGTATCATATGACCTCACTGATATGAGGGATTCTTAATCTAAGGAACAGAGTGAGGCTTGCCGGAGTGGTCGGGGGGGGGATGGGGTGGCTGGGTGATAGACTTTGGGGAGGGTATGAGCTACGGTGAGCGCTGTGAATTGTGTAAGACTGTTGAATCACAGATCTGTACTTCTGAAACAAATAACGCAACATATTTTAAGAATAAAGGAAAACAAGGAGACAGCAGGAGAGGAAGAATGAAGGGGAGTTAGTGAGAGGGGGAGACGGACCAGGAGAGATGATGGATTCTGAAAAAAAATCCGAGGTTTCTAGAGGGGAGGTGGGTCGGTGGATTGGTTTGACTGGTGATGGTTATTAAAGAGGGCACATTCTGCATGGAGCACTGTGTGTTAGGAACAAACAATGAATCATGGGACAGTACACCAAAACAAATGATGTAGTACATGGTGATTAACAAAGCAATAAAAAACAAAGACTGTAATAAGAGATGAAGAAGGACACTATATCCTACTTAAAGGGTCTATCCAACAAGAAGATCTCACAATTGTAAATATCTATGCCCCGAACATGGGAGCATCCAATTATATAAGGCAATTAAGAAGAAAAGCAAAGAAACACATTGACCACCATACAATCATAGTGGGGGACTTTAACACCCCCCTGACTGAAATGGCCAGATCATCTAAGCAAAAGATCAACAAGGAAATAAAGACTTTAAATGACACACTGGACCAAATGGACTTCACAGACATATTCAGAACGTTCCATCCCAATGCAACGGAATACACATTCTTCTCTAGTGCCCATGGAACATTCTCCAGAATGGATCACATCCTAGGTCACAAATCAGGTCTCAACCGGTACCCAAAGATTGGGATCATTCCCTGCACATTTTCAGACCACAATGCTTTGAAACTAGAACTCAATCACAAGAGGAGAGTCGGAAAGAACTCAAATACATGGAGGCTAAAGAGCATCCTACGAAAGAATGAATGGGTCAACCAGGAAATTAAAGAAGAATTTAAAAAGTTCATGGAAACCAATGAAAATGAAAACTCAACTGTCCAAAATCTTTGGGATACAGCCAAGGCAGTCCTGCGAGGAAAGTATATAGCAATACAAGCCTTTCTCAAGAAACAAGAAAGGTCTCAAATACACACCCAACCCTACACCTAAAGGAGCTGGAGAAAGAACGGCAAATAAAGCCTAAACCCAGCAGGAGAAGAGAAATCATGCAGTTCAGAGCAGAAATCAATGAAATAGAACCCAGAAGAACAGTAGAAGTGATCAACGGAACTAGGAGCTGGTACTTTGAAAGAATTCACAAGATTGATACACCCCTGTCCAGGCTGATCAAAAAGAAAAGAGAAATGACCCAAATCAACAAAATCATGAATGAAAGAGGAGAGATCACAAACAACACCAAAGAAATACAAACAATTATAAGAACGTAATCTGAGCAACCCTAGGGAGCAAATTCCATAACCTGGAAGAAATGGGTGCATTCCTAGAGATGTGTCAACTAACAAAACTGACCCAGGAAGAAATAGAAAACATGAACAGTCCTATAACCACGAAGGCAATTGAAGTAGTCATCAAAAACCTCCCAAGAAACCAAAGCCCAGGGCCAGATGGTTTCCCAGGGGAATTCTATCAGACATTTAAAGAAGAATTAATACCTATTCTCCTGAAACTGTTCCAAACAATAGAAATGGAAGGAAAACTTCCAAACTCATTTATGAGGCCACCATTACCTTGATTCCAAAACCAGACAAAGATCCCATCAAAAAGGAGAATTAGAGACCAATATCCTTGATGAACATCGATGCAAAAATTCTCACCAAAATACTAGCCAAGAGGACCCAACAGTATATGAAAAGGAGTATTCACCATGACCAAGTGGGATTTATCCCTGGGTTGCAAGGCTGGTTCAACATCCGCAAATCAGTCAACGTGATCAAATACATTAACAAAAGAAAGAACGAGAATCATATGATCCTCCCAAGAGATGCAGAAAAAGCATTGGACAAAGTACAGCAACCTTTCTGGATCAAAACTCTTCAGAGTATAGGGACAGCGGGTACATACCTCAATATCATAAAAGCCATCTACGAAAACGCTACAGCGAATATCATTCTCAATGGGGAAAAGCTGAGATCTTTTCCCCCAAAGTCAGCAACGCGGCAGGGATAGCCACTCTCACCACTGCTATTCAACATATTATTAGAAGTCCTAGCCACAGCAATCAGACAACAAAAAGTAATCCAAGGCATCCAAATCGGCAGAGAGGAAGTCAAACTCTCACTCTTGGCAGATGATATGATACTTTATGTGGAAAACCCAAAAGACTCCACCCCAAAACTGCTAGAACTCACACAGCAATTCCGTCAAGTAGCAGGCTATAAAATCAATGCACAGGAATCAGTGGCATTCCTATACACCAACAACAAGACAGAAGAGAGACAAATCAAGGAGTCGATCCCATTCACAACTGCACCCAAAACCAGAAGAGACCTAGGAATATATTCATCCCAAGAGGCAAAGGATCTGTACTCAGAAAACTACAAAATACGCAGGAAAGAAATTGAAGAAGACACAAAGAAACGGAAAAACGTTCCATGCTCATGGATTGGGAGAACCAACATTGTGAAGAGGTCAATGCTACCTAGAGCAATCTACACATGCAATGCAATCCCCATCAAAATACCATCCACTTTTTTCCACGAAATGGAACAAATAATCCTAAAATTTGAATGGAACCTGAAGAGACCCCGAGTAGCCAGAGGAATATTGAGAAAGAAAAGCAAAGCTGGCGGCATCACAATTCTGGACTTCCAGCTCTATGACAAAGCTGTCATCATCAAGACAGTATGGTACTGGCACAAAAACAGACACATGGATCCATGGAACAGAATCGAGAGCCCAGAAATGGACCCTCAACTCTATGGTCAACTTATCTTTGACAGAGCAGGAAGGAATGTCCAATGGCAAAAAGAGAGTCTCTTCAACAACTGGTGTTGGGAGAATTGGACAGCCCCATGCAGAAGAATGACACTGGACCATTTCCTGACACCACACACAGAAGTAGACGCCAAATGGTTGAAAGACCTCAATGTGAGACAGGAGTCCATCAAAATCCTAAAGGAGGACACAGGTAGCAAGCTCTTCGACCTCAGCCGCAGCAACTTCTTCCTAGAAACATCACCAAAGGCACGGGAAGCCAGGGCAAAAATGAACTATTGGGATTTCATCAAGATAAAAAGCTTTGGCACAGCAAAAGAAACAGTCCACAAAACCAAAAGACAACCGACAGAATGGGAGAAATTATTTGCAAATGACATATCAGATAAAGGGCTACTATCCAATATGTATAAAAACTTATCAAACTCAACACCCAAAGAACAAATAATCCAATCAAGAAATAGGCAGAAGACATGAACAGACATTTTTCCAAAGAAGACATCCAAATGGCCCACAGGCACATGAAAAAGTGCTCAACACGGCTCGGCATCAGGGAAATCCAAATCAAAACCTCAATGAGATACCACCTCACACCCGTCAGAATGGCTCAAATGAACAAGTCAGGGAACGACAGAGGTTGGCGGGGATGTGGAGAAAGGGGAACCCTCCTACACTGGTGGTGGGAATGCAAGCTGGTGCAACCCCTCTGGAAAAGTGTATGTAGGTTCCTCAAACAGTTATAATTAGAGCTACCATTCGATCCAGCAATTGCACTCCTGGGTATTTACCCCAAAGATACAAATGTAGGGACCCGAAGCGGTACGTGCACCCCATTGTTTATAGCAGCAATATCCACAATAGCCAAACGGTGGAAAGAGCCAAGATGTCCATCGACAGATGAATGGATAAAGAAGAGGTGGTATATATATACACAATGGACTATTACGCAGCCATCAAAAGGAATGAGGTGTTGCCATGGACAACGACGTGGATGGAACTGGAGGGTACGACGATTAGTGAAATAAGTCAATCAGAGAAAGACATGTATCATATGACCTCACTGATATGAGGGATTCTTAATCTCAGGAACAGAGTGAGGCTTGCTGGAGTGGTCGGGGGGGGGGATGGGGTGGCTGGGTGATAGACTTTGGGGAGGGTATGAGCTACGGTGAGCGCTGTGAATTGTGTAAGACTGTTGAATCACAGATCTGTACTTCTGAAACAAAGAACGCAACATATTTTAAGAATAAAGGAAAACAAGGAGACAGCAGGAGAGGAAGAATGAAGGGGAGTTAGTGAGAGGGGGAGACGGACCAGGAGAGATGATGGATTCTGAAAAAAAATCCGAGGTTTCTAGAGGGGAGGTGGGTCGGTGGATTGGTTTGACTGGTGATGGTTATTAAAGAGGGCACATTCTGCATGGAGCACTGTGTGTTAGGAACAAACAATGAATCATGGGACAGTACACCAAAACAAATGATGTAGTACATGGTGATTAACAAAGCAATAAAAAACAAAGACTGTAATAAGAGATGAAGAAGGACACTATATCCTACTTAAAGGGTCTATCCAACAAGAAGATCTCACAATTGTAAATATCTATGCCCCGAACATGGGAGCATCCAATTATATAAGGCAATTAAGAAGAAAAGCAAAGAAACACATTGACCACCATACAATCATAGTGGGGGACTTTAACACCCCCCTGACTGAAATGGCCAGATCATCTAAGCAAAAGATCAACAAGGAAATAAAGACTTTAAATGACACACTGGACCAAATGGACTTCACAGACATATTCAGAACGTTCCATCCCAATGCAACGGAATACACATTCTTCTCTAGTGCCCATGGAACATTCTCCAGAATGGATCACATCCTAGGTCACAAATCAGGTCTCAACCGGTACCCAAAGATTGGGATCATTCCCTGCACATTTTCAGACCACAATGTTTTGAAACTAGAACTCAATCACAAGAGGAGAGTCGGAAAAAACTCAAATACATGGAGGCTAAAGAGCATCCTACGAAAGAATGAATGGGTCAACCAGGAAATTAAAGAAGAATTTAAAAAGTTCATGGAAACCAATGAAAATGAAAACTCAACTGTCCAAAATCTTTGGGATACAGCCAAGGCAGTCCTGCGAGGAAAGTATATAGCAATACAAGCCTTTCTCAAGAAACAAGAAAGGTCTCAAATACACACCCAACCCTACACCTAAAGGAGCTGGAGAAAGAACGGCAAATAAAGCCTAAACCGAGCAGGAGAAGAGAAATCATGCAGTTCAGAGCAGAAATCAATGAAATAGAACCCAGAAGAACAGTAGAAGTGATCAACGGAACTAGGAGCTGGTACTTTGAAAGAATTCACAAGATTGATACACCCCTGTCCAGGATGATCAAAAAGAAAAGAGAAATGACCCAAATCAACAAAATCATGAATGAAAGAGGAGAGATCACAAACAACACCAAAGAAATACAAACAATTATAAGAACGTAATCTGAGCAAACCTAGGGCAGCAAATTCCATAACCTGGAAGAAATGGGTGCATTCCTAGAGATGTGTCAACTAACAAAACTGACCCAGGAAGAAATAGAAAACATGAACAGTCCTATAACCACGAAGGCAATTGAAGTAGTCATCAAAAACCTCCCAAGAAACCAAAGCCCAGGGCCAGATGGTTTCCCAGGGGAATTCTATCAGACATTTAAAGAAGAATTAATACCTATTCTCCTGAAACTGTTCCAAACAATAGAAATGGAAGGAAAACTTCCAAACTCATTTATGAGGCCACCATTACCTTGATTCCAAAACCAGACAAAGATCCCATCAAAAAGGAGAATTAGAGACCAATATCCTTGATGAACATCGATGCAAAAATTCTCACCAAAATACTAGCCAAGAGGACCCAACAGTACATGAAAAGGAGTATTCACCATGACCAAGTGGGATTTATCCCTGGGCTGCAAGGCTGGTTCAACATCCGCAAATCAGTCAACGTGATCAAATACATTAACAAAAGAAAGAACGAGAATCATATGATCCTCCCAAGAGATGCAGAAAAAGCATTGGACAAAGTACAGCAACCTTTCTGGATCAAAACTCTTCAGAGTATAGGGACAGCGGGTACATAACTCAATATCATAAAAGCCATCTACGAAAACGCTACAGCGAATATCATTCTCAATGGGGAAAAGCTGAGATCTTTTCCCCCAAAGTCAGCAACGCGGCAGGGATAGCCACTCTCACCACTGCTATTCAACATAGTATTAGAAGTCCTAGCCACAGCAATCAGACAACAAAAAGTAATCCAAGGCATCCAAATCGGCAGAGAGGAAGTCAAACTCTCACTCTTGGCAGATGATATGATACTTTATGTGGAAAACCCAAAAGACTCCACCCCAAAACTGCTAGAACTCACACAGCAATTCCGTCAAGTAGCAGGCTATAAAATCAATGCACAGGAATCAGTGGCATTCCTATACACCAACAACAAGACAGAAGAGAGACAAATCAAGGAGTCGATCCCATTCACAACTGCACCCAAAACCAGAAGAGACCTAGCAATATATTGAAACCAAGAGGCAAGGGATCTGTACTCAGAAAACTACAAAATACGAAGGAAAGAAATTGAAGAAGACACAAAGAAACGGAAAAACGTTCCATGCTCATGGATTGGGAGAACCAACATTGTGAAGAGGTCAATGCTACCTAGAGCAATCTACACATGCAATGCAATCCCCATCAAAATACCTTCCACTTTTTTCCACGAAATGGAACAAATAATCCTAAAATTTGAATGGAACCTGAAGAGACCCCGAGTAGCCAGAGGAATATTGAGAAAGAAAAGCAAAGCTGGCGGCATCACAATTCTGGACTTCCAGCTCTATGACAAAGTTGTCATCATCAAGACAGTATGGTACTGGCACAAAAACAGACACATGGATCCATGGAACAGAATCGAGAGCCCAGAAATGGACCCTCAACTCTATGGTCAACTTATCTTTGACAGAGCAGGAAGGAATGTCCAATGGCAAAAAGAGAGTCTCTTCAACAACTGGTGTTGGGAGAATTGGACAGCCCCATGCAGAAGAATGACACTGGACCATTTCCTGACACCACACACAGAAGTAGACGCCAAATGGTTGAAAGACCTCAATGTGAGACAGGAGTCCATCAAAATCCTAAAGGAGGACACAGGTAGCAAGCTCTTCGACCTCAGCCGCAGCAACTTCTTCCTAGAAACATCACCAAAGGCACGGGAAGCCAGGGCAAAAATGAACTATTGGGATTTCATCAAGATAAAAAGCTTTGGCACAGCAAAAGAAACAGTCCACAAAACCAAAAGACAACCGACAGAATGGGAGAAATTATTTGCAAATGACATATCAGATAAAGGGCTACTATCCAATATGTATAAAAACTTATCAAACTCAACACCCAAAGAACAAATAATCCAATCAAGAAATAGGCAGAAGACATGAACAGACATTTTTCCAAAGAAGACATCCAAATGGCCCACAGGCACATGAAAAAGTGCTCAACACGGCTCGGCATCAGGGAAATCCAAATCAAAACCTCAATGAGATACCACCTCACACCCGTCAGAATGGCTCAAATGAACAAGTCAGGGAACGACAGAGGTTGGCGGGGATGTGGAGAAAGGGGAACCCTCCTACACTGGTGGTGGGAATGCAAGCTGGTGCAACCCCTCTGGAAAAGTGTATGTAGGTTCCTCAAACAGTTATAATTAGAGCTACCATTCGATCCAGCAATTGCACTCCTGGGTATTTACCCCAAAGATACAAATGTAGGGACCCGAAGCGGTACGTGCACCCCATTGTTTATAGCAGCAATATCCACAATAGCCAAACGGTGGAAAGAGCCAAGATGTCCATCGACAGATGAATGGATAAAGAAGAGGTGGTATATATATACACAATGGACTATTACGCAGCCATCAAAAGGAATGAGGTGTTGCCATGGACAACGACGTGGATGGAACTGGAGGGTCCGACGATTAGTGAAATAAGTCAATCAGAGAAAGACATGTATCATATGACCTCACTGATATGAGGGATTCTTAATCTAAGGAACAGAGTGAGGCTTGCCGGAGTGGTCGGGGGGGGGATGGGGTGGCTGGGTGATAGACTTTGGGGAGGGTATGAGCTACGGTGAGCGCTGTGAATTGTGTAAGACTGTTGAATCACAGATCTGTACTTCTGAAACAAATAACGCAACATATTTTAAGAATAAAGGAAAACAAGGAGACAGCAGGAGAGGAAGAATGAAGGGGAGTTAGTGAGAGGGGGAGACGGACCAGGAGAGATGATGGATTCTGAAAAAAAATCCGAGGTTTCTAGAGGGGAGGTGGGTCGGTGGATTGGTTTGACTGGTGATGGTTATTAAAGAGGGCACATTCTGCATGGAGCACTGTGTGTTAGGAACAAACAATGAATCATGGGACAGTACACCAAAACAAATGATGTAGTACATGGTGATTAACAAAGCAATAAAAAACAAAGACTGTAATAAGAGATGAAGAAGGACACTATATCCTACTTAAAGGGTCTATCCAACAAGAAGATCTCACAATTGTAAATATCTATGCCCCGAACATGGGAGCATCCAATTATATAAGGCAATTAAGAAGAAAAGCAAAGAAACACATTGACCACCATACAATCATAGTGGGGGACTTTAACACCCCCCTGACTGAAATGGCCAGATCATCTAAGCAAAAGATCAACAAGGAAATAAAGACTTTAAATGACACACTGGACCAAATGGACTTCACAGACATATTCAGAACGTTCCATCCCAATGCAACGGAATACACATTCTTCTCTAGTGCCCATGGAACATTCTCCAGAATGGATCACATCCTAGGTCACAAATCAGGTCTCAACCGGTACCCAAAGATTGGGATCATTCCCTGCACATTTTCAGACCACAATGCTTTGAAACTAGAACTCAATCACAAGAGGAGAGTCGGAAAGAACTCAAATACATGGAGGCTAAAGAGCATCCTACGAAAGAATGAATGGGTCAACCAGGAAATTAAAGAAGAATTTAAAAAGTTCATGGAAACCAATGAAAATGAAAACTCAACTGTCCAAAATCTTTGGGATACAGCCAAGGCAGTCCTGCGAGGAAAGTATATAGCAATACAAGCCTTTCTCAAGAAACAAGAAAGGTCTCAAATACACACCCAACCCTACACCTAAAGGAGCTGGAGAAAGAACGGCAAATAAAGCCTAAACCCAGCAGGAGAAGAGAAATCATGCAGTTCAGAGCAGAAATCAATGAAATAGAACCCAGAAGAACAGTAGAAGTGATCAACGGAACTAGGAGCTGGTACTTTGAAAGAATTCACAAGATTGATACACCCCTGTCCAGGCTGATCAAAAAGAAAAGAGAAATGACCCAAATCAACAAAATCATGAATGAAAGAGGAGAGATCACAAACAACACCAAAGAAATACAAACAATTATAAGAACGTAATCTGAGCAACCCTAGGGAGCAAATTCCATAACCTGGAAGAAATGGGTGCATTCCTAGAGATGTGTCAACTAACAAAACTGACCCAGGAAGAAATAGAAAACATGAACAGTCCTATAACCACGAAGGCAATTGAAGTAGTCATCAAAAACCTCCCAAGAAACCAAAGCCCAGGGCCAGATGGTTTCCCAGGGGAATTCTATCAGACATTTAAAGAAGAATTAATACCTATTCTCCTGAAACTGTTCCAAACAATAGAAATGGAAGGAAAACTTCCAAACTCATTTATGAGGCCACCATTACCTTGATTCCAAAACCAGACAAAGATCCCATCAAAAAGGAGAATTAGAGACCAATATCCTTGATGAACATCGATGCAAAAATTCTCACCAAAATACTAGCCAAGAGGACCCAACAGTACATGAAAAGGAGTATTCACCATGACCAAGTGGGATTTATCCCTGGGCTGCAAGGCTGGTTCAACATCCGCAAATCAGTCAACGTGATCAAATACATTAACAAAAGAAAGAACGAGAATCATATGATCCTCCCAAGAGATGCAGAAAAAGCATTGGACAAAGTACAGCAACCTTTCTGGATCAAAACTCTTCAGAGTATAGGGACAGCGGGTACATACCTCAATATCATAAAAGCCATCTACGAAAACGCTACAGCGAATATCATTCTCAATGGGGAAAAGCTGAGATCTTTTCCCCCAAAGTCAGCAACGCGGCAGGGATAGCCACTCTCACCACTGCTATTCAACATAGTATTAGAAGTCCTAGCCACAGCAATCAGACAACAAAAAGTAATCCAAGGCATCCAAATCGGCAGAGAGGAAGTCAAACTCTCACTCTTGGCAGATGATATGATACTTTATGTGGAAAACCCAAAAGACTCCACCCCAAAACTGCTAGAACTCACACAGCAATTCCGTCAAGTAGCAGGCTATAAAATCAATGCACAGGAATCAGTGGCATTCCTATACACCAACAACAAGACAGAAGAGAGACAAATCAAGGAGTCGATCCCATTCACAACTGCACCCAAAACCAGAAGAGACCTAGGAATATATTCATCCCAAGAGGCAAAGGATCTGTACTCAGAAAACTACAAAATACGCAGGAAAGAAATTGAAGAAGACACAAAGAAACGGAAAAACGTTCCATGCTCATGGATTGGGAGAACCAACATTGTGAAGAGGTCAATGCTACCTAGAGCAATCTACACATGCAATGCAATCCCCATCAAAATACCATCCACTTTTTTCCACGAAATGGAACAAATAATCCTAAAATTTGAATGGAACCTGAAGAGACCCCGAGTAGCCAGAGGAATATTGAGAAAGAAAAGCAAAGCTGGCGGCATCACAATTCTGGACTTCCAGCTCTATGACAAAGCTGTCATCATCAAGACAGTATGGTACTGGCACAAAAACAGACACATGGATCCATGGAACAGAATCGAGAGCCCAGAAATGGACCCTCAACTCTATGGTCAACTTATCTTTGACAGAGCAGGAAGGAATGTCCAATGGCAAAAAGAGAGTCTCTTCAACAACTGGTGTTGGGAGAATTGGACAGCCCCATGCAGAAGAATGACACTGGACCATTTCCTGACACCACACACAGAAGTAGACGCCAAATGGTTGAAAGACCTCAATGTGAGACAGGAGTCCATCAAAATCCTAAAGGAGGACACAGGTAGCAAGCTCTTCGACCTCAGCCGCAGCAACTTCTTCCTAGAAACATCACCAAAGGAACGGGAAGCCAGGGCAAAAATGAACTATTGGGATTTCATCAAGATAAAAAGCTTTGGCACAGCAAAAGAAACAGTCCACAAAACCAAAAGACAACCGACAGAATGGGAGAAATTATTTGCAAATGACATATCAGATAAAGGGCTACTATCCAATATGTATAAAAACTTATCAAACTCAACACCCAAAGAACAAATAATCCAATCAAGAAATAGGCAGAAGACATGAACAGACATTTTTCCAAAGAAGACATCCAAATGGCCCACAGGCACATGAAAAAGTGCTCAACACGGCTCGGCATCAGGGAAATCCAAATCAAAACCTCAATGAGATACCACCTCACACCCGTCAGAATGGCTCAAATGAACAAGTCAGGGAACGACAGAGGTTGGCGGGGATGTGGAGAAAGGGGAACCCTCCTACACTGGTGGTGGGAATGCAAGCTGGTGCAACCCCTCTGGAAAAGTGTATGGAGGTTCCTCAAACAGTTATAATTAGAGCTACCATTCGATCCAGCAATTGCACTCCTGGGTATTTACCCCAAAGATACAAATGTAGGGACCCGAAGCGGTACGTGCACCCCATTGTTTATAGCAGCAATATCCACAATAGCCAAACGGTGGAAAGAGCCAAGATGTCCATCGACAGATGAATGGATAAAGAAGAGGTGGTATATATATACACAATGGACTATTACGCAGCCATCAAAAGGAATGAGGTGTTGCCATGGACAACGACGTGGATTGAACTGGAGGGTCCGACGATTAGTGAAATAAGTCAATCAGAGAAAGACATGTATCATATGACCTCACTGATATGAGGGATTCCTAATCTCAGGAACAGAGTGAGGCTTGCCGGAGTGATCGGGGGGGGATGGGGTGGCTGGGTGATAGACTTTGGGGAGGGTATGAGCTACGGTGAGCGCTGTGAATTGTGTAAGACTGTTGAATCACAGATCTGTACTTCTGAAACAAATAACGCAACATATTTTAAGAATAAAGGAAAACAAGGAGACAGCAGGAGAGGAAGAATGAAGGGGAGTTAGTGAGAGGGGGAGACGGACCAGGAGAGATGATGGATTCTGAAAAAAAATCCGAGGTTTCTAGAGGGGAGGTGGGTCGGTGGATTGGTTTGACTGGTGATGGTTATTAAAGAGGGCACATTCTGCATGGAGGACTGTGTGTTAGGAACAAACAATGAATCATGGGACAGTACACCAAAACAAATGATGTAGTACATGGTGATTAACAAAGCAATAAAAAACAAAGACTGTAATAAGAGATGAAGAAGGACACTATATCCTCCTTAAAGGGTCTATCCAACAAGAAGATCTCACAATTGTAAATATCTATGCCCCGAACATGGGAGCATCCAATTATATAAGGCAATTAAGAAGAAAAGCAAAGAAACACATTGACCACCATACAATCATAGTGGGGGACTTTAACACCCCCCTGACTGAAATGGCCAGATCATCTAAGCAAAAGATCAACAAGGAAATAAAGACTTTAAATGACACACTGGACCAAATGGACTTCACAGACATATTCAGAACGTTCCATCCCAATGCAACGGAATACACTTTCTTCTCTAGTGCCCATGAAACATTCTCCAGAATGGATCACATCCTAGGTCACAAATCAGGTCTCAACCGGTACCCAAAGATTGGGATCATTCCCTGCACATTTTCAGACCACAATGCTTTGAAACTAGAATTCAATCACAAGAGGAAAGTGGGAAAGAACTCAAATACATGGAGGCTAAAGAGCATCCTACGAAAGAATGAATGGGTCAACCAGGAAATTAAAGAAGAATTTAAAAAGTTCATGGAAACCAATGAAAATGAAAACTCAACTGTCCAAAATCTTTGGGATACAGCCAAGGCAGTCCTGCGAGGAAAGTATATAGCAATACAAGCCTTTCTCAAGAAACAAGAAAGGTCTCAAATACACACCCAACCCTACACCTAAAGGAGCTGGAGAAAGAACGGCAAATAAAGCCTAAACCCAGCAGGAGAAGAGAAATCATGCAGTTCAGAGCAGAAATCAATGAAATAGAACCCAGAAGAACAGTAGAAGTGATCAACGGAACTAGGAGCTGGTACTTTGAAAGAATTCACAAGATTGATACACCCCTGTCCAGGCTGATCAAAAAGAAAAGAGAAATGACCCAAATCAACAAAATCATGAATGAAAGAGGAGAGATCACAAACAACACCAAAGAAATACAAACAATTATAAGAACGTAATCTGAGCAACCCTAGGGCAGCAAATTCCATAACCTGGAAGAAATGGGTGCATTCCTAGAGATGTGTCAACTAACAAAACTGACCCAGGAAGAAATAGAAAACATGAACAGTCCTATAACCACGAAGGCAATTGAAGTAGTCATCAAAAACCTCCCAAGAAACCAAAGCCCAGGGCCAGATGGTTTCCCAGGGGAATTCTATCAGACATTTAAAGAAGAATTAATACCTATTCTCGTGAAACTGTTCCAAACAATAGAAATGGAAGGAAAACTTCCAAACTCATTTATGAGGCCACCATTACCTTGATTCCAAAACCAGACAAAGATCCCATCAAAAAGGAGAATTAGAGACCAATATCCTTGATGAACATCGATGCAAAAATTCTCACCAAAATACTAGCCAAGAGGACCCAACAGTACATGAAAAGGAGTATTCACCATGACCAAGTGGGATTTATCCCTGGGCTGCAAGGCTGGTTCAACATCCGCAAATCAGTCAACGTGATCAAATACATTAACAAAAGAAAGAACGAGAATCATATGATCCTCCCAAGGGATGCAGAAAAAGCATTGGACAAAGTACAGCAACCTTTCTGGATCAAAACTCTTCAGAGTATAGGGACAGTGGGTACATACCTCAATATCATAAAAGCCATCTACGAAAACGCTACAGCGAATATCATTCTCAATGGGGAAAAGCTGAGATCTTTTCCCCCAAAGTCAGCAACGCGGCAGGGATAGCCATTCTCACCACTGCTATTCAACATAGTTTTAGAAGTCCTAGCCACAGCAATCAGACAACAAAAAGTAATCCAAGGCATCCAAATCGGCAGAGAGGAAGTCAAACTCTCACTCTTGGCAGATGATATGATACTTTATGTGGAAAACCCAAAAGACTCCACCCCAAAACTGCTAGAACTCACACAGCAATTCCGTCAAGTAGCAGGCTATAAAATCAATGCACAGGAATCAGTGGCATTCCTATACACCAACAACAAGACAGAAGAGAGACAAATCAAGGAGTCGATCCCATTCACAACTGCACCCAAAACCAGAAGAGACCTAGGAATATATTCATCCCAAGAGGCAAAGGATCTGTACTCAGAAAACTACAAAATACGCAGGAAAGAAATTGAAGAAGACACAAAGAAACGGAAAAACGTTCCATGCTCATGGATTGGGAGAACCAACATTGTGAAGAGGTCAATGCTACCTAGAGCAATCTACACATGCAATGCAATCCCCATCAAAATACCATCCACTTTTTTCCACGAAATGGAACAAATAATCCTAAAATTTGAATGGGACCTGAAGAGACCCCGAGTAGCCAGAGGAATATTGAGAAAGAAAAGCAAAGCTGGCGGCATCACAATTCTGGACTTCCAGCTCTATGACAAAGCTGTCATCATCAAGACAGTATGGTACTGGCACAAAAACAGACACATGGATCCATGGAACAGAATCGAGAGCCCAGAAATGGACCCTCAACTCTATGGTCAACTTATCTTTGACAGAGCAGGAAGGAATGTCCAATGGCAAAAAGAGAGTCTCTTCAACAACTGGTGTTGGGAGAATTGGACAGCCCCATGCAGAAGAATGACACTGGACCATTTCCTGACACCACACACAGAAGTAGACGCCAAATGGTTGAAAGACCTCAATGTGAGACAGGAGTCCATCAAAATCCTAAAGGAGGACACAGGTAGCAAGCTCTTCGACCTCAGCCGCAGCAACTTCTTCCTAGAAACATCACCAAAGGCACGGGAAGCCAGGGCAAAAATGAACTATTGGGATTTCATCAAGATAAAAAGCTTTGGTACAGCAAAAGAAACAGTCCACAAAACCAAAAGACAACCGACAGAATGGGAGAAATTATTTGCAAATGACATATCAGATAAAGGGCTACTATCCAATATGTATAAAAACTTATCAAACTCAACACCCAAAGAACAAATAATCCAATCAAGAAATAGGCAGAAGACATGAACAGACATTTTTCCAAAGAAGACATCCAAATGGCCCACAGGCACATGAAAAAGTGCTCAACACGGCTCGGCATCAGGGAAATCCAAATCAAAACCTCAATGAGATACCACCTCACACCCGTCAGAATGGCTCAAATGAACAAGTCAGGGAACGACAGAGGTTGGCGGGGATGTGGAGAAAGGGGAACCCTCCTACACTGGTGGTGGGAATGCAAGCTGGTGCAACCCCTCTGGAAAAGTGTATGTAGGTTCCTCAAACAGTTATAATTAGAGCTACCATTCGATCCAGCAATTGCACTCCTGGGTATTTACCCCAAAGATACAAATGTAGGGACCCGAAGCGGTACGTGCACCCCATTGTTTATAGCAGCAATATCCACAATAGCCAAACGGTGGAAAGAGCCAAGATGTCCATCGACAGATGAATGGATAAAGAAGAGGTGGTATATATATACACAATGGACTATTACGCAGCCATCAAAAGGAATGAGGTGTTGCCATGGACAACGACGTGGATGGAACTGGAGGGTCCGACGATTAGTGAAATAAGTCAATCAGAGAAAGACATGTATCATATGGCCTCACTGATATGAGGGATTCCTAACCTCAGGAACAGAGTGAGGCTTGCCGGAGTGATCGGGGGGGGGATGGGGTGGCTGGGTGATAGACTTTGGGGAGGGTATGAGCTACGGTGAGCGCTGTGAATTGTGTAAGACTGTTGAATCACAGATCTGTACTTCTGAAACAAATAACGCAACATATTTTAAGAATAAAGGAAAACAAGGTGACAGCAGGAGAGGAAGAATGAAGGGGAGTTAGTGAGAGGGGGAGACGGACCAGGAGAGATGATGGATTCTGAAAAAAAATCCGAGGTTTCTAGAGGGGAGGTGGGTCGGTGGATTGGTTTGACTGGTGATGGTTATTAAAGAGGGCACATTCTGCATGGAGCACTGTGTGTTAGGAACAAACAATGAATCATGGGACAGTACACCAAAACAAATGATGTAGTACATGGTGATTAACAAAGCAATAAAAAACAAAGACTGTAATAAGAGATGAAGAAGGACACTATATCCTCCTTAAAGGGTCTATCCAACAAGATCTCACAATTGTAAATATCTATGCCCCGAACATGGGAGCATCCAATTATATAAGGCAATTAAGAAGAAAAGCAAAGAAACACATTGACCACCATACAATCATAGTGGGGGACTTTAACACCCCCCTGACTGAAATGGCCAGATCATCTAAGCAAAAGATCAACAAGGAAAGAAAGACTTTAAATGACACACTGGACCAAATGGACTTCACAGACATATTCAGAACGTTCCATCCCAATGCAACGGAATACACTTTCTTCTCTAGTGCCCATGGAACATTCTCCAGAATGGATCACATCCTAGGTCACAAATCAGGTCTCAACCGGTACCCAAAGATTGGGATCATTCCCTGCACATTTTCAGACCACAATGCTTTGAAACTAGAATTCAATCACAAGAGGAAAGTGGGAAAGAACTCAAATACATGGAGGCTAAAGAGCATCCTACGAAAGAATGAATGGGTCAACCAGGAAATTAAAGAAGAATTTAAAAAGTTCATGGAAACCAATGAAAATGAAAACTCAACTGTCCAAAATCTTTGGGATACAGCCAAGGCAGTCCTGCGAGGAAAGTATATAGCAATACAAGCCTTTCTCAAGAAACAAGAAAGGTCTCAAATACACACCCAACCCTACACCTAAAGGAGCTGGAGAAAGAACGGCAAATAAAGCCTAAACCGAGCAGGAGAAGAGAAATCATGCAGTTCAGAGCAGAAATCAATGAAATAGAACCCAGAAGAACAGTAGAAGTGATCAACGGAACTAGGAGCTGGTACTTTGAAAGAATTCACAAGATTGATACACCCCTGTCCAGGCTGATCAAAAAGAAAAGAGAAATGACCCAAATCAACAAAATCATGAATGAAAGAGGAGAGATCACAAACAACACCAAAGAAATACAAACAATTATAAGAACGTAATCTGAGCAAACCTAGGGCAGCAAATTCCATAACCTGGAAGAAATGGGTGCATTCCTAGAGATGTGTCAACTAACAAAACTGACCCAGGAAGAAATAGAAAACATGAACAGTCCTATAACCACGAAGGCAATTGAAGTAGTCATCAAAAACCTCCCAAGAAACCAAAGCCCAGGGCCAGATGGTTTCCCAGGGGAATTCTATCAGACATTTAAAGAAGAATTAATACCTATTCTCCTGAAACTGTTCCAAACAATAGAAATGGAAGGAAAACTTCCAAACTCATTTATGAGGCCACCATTACCTTGATTCCAAAACCAGACAAAGATCCCATCAAAAAGGAGAATTAGAGACCAATATCCTTGATGAACATCGTTGCAAAAATTCTCACCAAAATACTAGCCAAGAGGACCCAACAGTACATGAAAAGGAGTATTCACCATGACCAAGTGGGATTTATCCCTGGGCTGCAAGGCTGGTTCAACATCCGCAAATCAGTCAACGTGATCAAATACATTAACAAAAGAAAGAACGAGAATCATATGATCCTCCCAAGAGATGCAGAAAAAGCATTGGACAAAGTACAGCACCCTTTCTGGATCAAAACTCTTCAGAGTATAGGGACAGCGGGTACATACCTCAATATCATAAAAGCCATCTACGAAAACGCTACAGCGAATATCATTCTCAATGGGGAAAAGCTGAGATCTTTTCCCCCAAAGTCAGCAACGCGGCAGGGATAGCCACTCTCACCACTGCTATTCAACATAGTATTAGAAGTCCTAGCCACAGCAATCAGACAACAAAAAGTAATCCAAGGCATCCAAATCGGCAGAGAGGAAGTCAAACTCTCACTCTTTGCAGATGATATGATACTTTATGTGGAAAACCCAAAAGACTCCACCCCAAAACTGCTAGAACTCACACAGCAATTCCGTCAAGTAGCAGGCTATAAAATCAATGCACAGGAATCAGTGGCATTCCTATACACCAACAACAAGACAGAAGAGAGACAAATCAAGGAGTCGATCCCATTCACAACTGCACCCAAAACCAGAAGACACCTAGGAATATATTCATCCCAAGAGGCAAAGGATCTGTACTCAGAAAACTACAAAATACGCAGGAAAGAAATTGAAGAAGACACAAAGAAACGGAAAAACGTTCCATGCTCATGGATTGGGAGAACCAACATTGTGAAGTGGTCAATGCTACCTAGAGCAATCTACACATGCAATGCAATCCCCATCAAAATACCATCCACTTTTTTCCACGAAATGGAACAAATAATCCTAAAATTTGAATGGAACCTGAAGAGACCCCGAGTAGCCAGAGGAATATTGAGAAAGAAAAGCAAAGCTGGCGGCATCACAATTCTGGACTTCCAGCTCTATGACAAAGCTGTCATCATCAAGACAGTATGGTACTGGCACAAAAACAGACACATGGATCCATGGAACAGAATCGAGAGCCCAGAAATGGACCCTCAACTCTATGGTCAACTTATCTTTGACAGAGCAGGAAGGAATGTCCAATGGCAAAAAGAGAGTCTCTTCAACAACTGGTGTTGGGAGAATTGGACAGCCCCATGCAGAAGAATGACACTGGACCATTTCCTGACACCACACACAGAAGTAGACGCCAAATGGTTGAAAGACCTCAATGTGAGACAGGAGTCCATCAAAATCCTAAAGGAGGACACAGGTAGCAAGCTCTTCGACCTCAGCCGCAGCAACTTCTTCCTAGAAACATCACCAAAGGCACGGGAAGCCAGGGCAAAAATGAACTATTGGGATTTCATCAAGATAAAAAGCTTTGGCACAGCAAAAGAAACAGTCCACAAAACCAAAAGACAACCGACAGAATGGGAGAAATTATTTGCAAATGACATATCAGATAAAGGGCTACTATCCAATATGTATAAAAACTTATCAAACTCAACACCCAAAGAACAAATAATCCAATCAAGAAATAGGCAGAAGACATGAACAGACATTTTTCCAAAGAAGACATCCAAATGGCCCACAGGCACATGAAAAAGTGCTCAACACGGCTCGGCATCAGGGAAATCCAAATCAAAACCTCAATGAGATACCACCTCACACCCGTCAGAATGGCTCAAATGAACAAGTCAGGGAACGACAGAGGTTGGCGGGGATGTGGAGAAAGGGGAACCCTCCGACACTGGTGGTGGGGATGCAAGCTGGTGCAACCCCTCTGGAAAAGTGTATGGAGGTTCCTCAAACAGTTATAATTAGAGCTACCATTCGATCCAGCAATTGCACTCCTGGGTATTTACCCCAAAGATACAAATGTAGGGACCCGAAGCGGTACGTGCACCCCATTGTTTATAGCAGCAATATCCACAATAGCCAAACGTTGGAAAGAGCCAAGATGTCCATCGACAGATGAATGGATAAAGAAGAGGTGGTATATATATACACAATGGACTATTACGCAGCCATCAAAAGGAATGAGGTGTTGCCATGGACAACGACGTGGATGGAACTGGAGGGTCCGACGATTAGTGAAATAAGTCAATCAGAGAAAGACATGTATCATATGACCTCACTGATATGAGGGATTCCTAATCTCAGGAACAGAGTGAGGCTTGCCGGAGTGATCGGGGGGGGGGATGGGGTGGCTGGGTGATAGACTTTGGGGAGGGTATGAGCTACGGTGAGCGCTGTGAATTGTGTAAGACTGTTGAATCACAGATCTGTACTTCTGAAACAAATAACGCAACATATTTTAAGAATAAAGGAAAACAAGGAGACAGCAGGAGAGGAAGAATGAAGGGGAGTTAGTGAGAGGGGGAGACGGACCAGGAGAGATGATGGATTCTGAAAAAAAATCCGAGGTTTCTAGAGGGGAGGTGGGTCGGTGGATTGGTTTGACTGGTGATGGTTATTAAAGAGGGCACATTCTGCATGGAGCACTGTGAGTTAGGAACAAACAATGAATCATGGGACAGTACACCAAAACAAATGATGTAGTACATGGTGATTAACAAAGCAATAAAAAACAAAGACTGTAATAAGAGATGAAGAAGGACACTATATCCTCCTTAAAGGGTCTATCCAACAAGAAGATCTCACAATTGTAAATATCTATGCCCCGAACATGGGAGCATCCAATTATATAAGGCAATTAAGAAGAAAAGCAAAGAAACACATTGACCACCATACAATCATAGTGGGGGACTTTAACACCCCCCTGACTGAAATGGCCAGATCATCTAAGCAAAAGATCAACAAGGAAATAAAGACTTTAAATGACACACTGGACCAAATGGACTTCACAGACATATTCAGAACGTTCCATCCCAATGCAACGGAATACACATTCTTCTCTAGTGCCCATGGAACATTCTCCAGAATGGATCACATCCTAGGTCACAAATCAGGTCTCAACCGGTACCCAAAGATTGGGATCATTCCCTGCACATTTTCAGACCACAATGTTTTGAAACTAGAACTCAATCACAAGAGGAGAGTCGGAAAGAACTCAAATACATGGAGGCTAAAGAGCATCCTACGAAAGAATGAATGGGTCAACCAGGAAATTAAAGAAGAATTTAAAAAGTTCATGGAAACCAATGAAAATGAAAACTCAACTGTCCAAAATCTTTGGGATACAGCCAAGGCAGTCCTGCGAGGAAAGTATATAGCAATACAAGCCTTTCTCAAGAAACAAGAAAGGTCTCAAATACACACCCAACCCTACACCTAAAGGAGCTGGAGAAAGAACGGCAAATAAAGCCTAAACCCAGCAGGAGAAGAGAAATCATGCAGTTCAGAGCAGAAATCAATGAAATAGAACCCAGAAGAACAGTAGAAGTGATCAACGGAACTAGGAGCTGGTACTTTGAAAGAATTCACAAGATTGATACACCCCTGTCCAGGCTGATCAAAAAGAAAAGAGAAATGACCCAAATCAACAAAATCATGAATGAAAGAGGAGAGATCACAAACAACACCAAAGAAATACAAACAATTATAAGAACGTAATCTGAGCAACCCTAGGGCAGCAAATTCCATAACCTGGAAGAAATGGGTGCATTCCTAGAGCTGTGTCAACTAACAAAACTGACCCAGGAAGAAATAGAAAACATGAACAGTCCTATAACCACGAAGGCAATTGAAGTAGTCATCAAAAACCTCCCAAGAAACCAAAGCCCAGGGCCAGATGGTTTCCCAGGGGAATTCTATCAGACATTTAAAGAAGAATTAATACCTATTCTCCTGAAACTGTTCCAAACAATAGAAATGGAAGGAAAACTTCCAAACTCATTTATGAGGCCACCATTACCTTGATTCCAAAACCAGACAAAGATCCCATCAAAAAGGAGAATTAGAGACCAATATCCTTGATGAACATCGATGCAAAAATTCTCACCAAAATACTAGCCAAGAGGACCCAACAGTACATGAAAAGGAGTATTCACCATGACCAAGTGGGATTTATCCCTGGGCTGCAAGGCTGGTTCAACATCCGCAAATCAGTCAACGTGATCAAATACATTAACAAAAGAAAGAACGAGAATCATATGATCCTCCCAAGAGATGCAGAAAAAGCATTGGACAAAGTACAGCACCCTTTCTGGATCAAAACTCTTCAGAGTATAGGGACAGCGGGTACATACCTCAATATCATAAAAGCCATCTACGAAAACGCTACAGCGAATATCATTCTCAATGGGGAAAAGCTGAGATCTTTTCCCCCAAAGTCAGCAACGCGGCAGGGATAGCCACTCTCACCACTGCTATTCAACATAGTATTAGAAGTCCTAGCCACAGCAATCAGACAACAAAAAGTAATCCAAGGCATCCAAGTCGGCAGAGAGGAAGTCAAACTCTCACTCTTGGCAGATGATATGATACTTTATGTGGAAAACCCAAAAGACTCCACCCCAAAACTGCTAGAACTCACACAGCAATTCCGTCAAGTAGCAGGCTATAAAATCAATGCACAGGAATCAGTGGCATTCCTATACAACAACAACAAGACAGAAGAGAGACAAATCAAGGAGTCGATCCCATTCACAACTGCACCCAAAACCAGAAGAGACCTAGGAATATATTCATCCCAAGAGGCAAGGGATCTGTACTCAGAAAACTACAAAATACGAAGGAAAGAAATTGAAGAAGACACAAAGAAACGGAAAAACGTTCCATGCTCATGGATTGGGAGAACCAACATTGTGAAGAGGTCAATGCTACCTAGAGCAATCTACACATGCAATGCAATCCCCATCAAAATACCATCCACTTTTTTCCACGAAATGGAACAAATAATCCTAAAATTTGAATGGAACCTGAAGAGACCCCGAGTAGCCAGAGGAATATTGAGAAAGAAAAGCAAAGCTGGCGGCATCACAATTCTGGACTTCCAGCTCTATGACAAAGCTGTCATCATCAAGACAGTATGGTACTGGCACAAAAACAGACACATGGATCCATGGAACAGAATCGAGAGCCCAGAAATGGACCCTCAACTCTATGGTCAACTTATCTTTGACAGAGCAGGAAGGAATGTCCAATGGCAAAAAGAGAGTCTCTTCAACAACTGGTGTTGGGAGAATTGGACAGCCCCATGCAGAAGAATGACACTGGACCATTTCCTGACACCACACACAGAAGTAGACGCCAAATGTTTGAAAGACCTCAATGTGAGACAGGAGTCCATCAAAATCCTAAAGGAGGACACAGGTAGCAAGCTCTTCGACCTCAGCCGCAGCAACTTCTTCCTAGAAACATCACCAAAGGCACGGGAAGCCAGGGCAAAAATGAACTATTGG
Source organism: Eumetopias jubatus (assembly GCF_037043125.1). Classification (NCBI taxonomy): domain Eukaryota; kingdom Metazoa; phylum Chordata; class Mammalia; order Carnivora; family Otariidae; genus Eumetopias; species Eumetopias jubatus. The sequence continues at coordinate 223,705 of NW_028274923.1, read as the reverse complement.
GATTTCATCAAGATAAAAAGCTTTGGCACAGCAAAAGAAACAGTCCACAAAACCAAAAGACAACCGACAGAATGGGAGAAATTATTTGCAAATGACATATCAGATAAAGGGCTACTATCCAATATGTATAAAAACTTATCAAACTCAACACCCAAAGAACAAATAATCCAATCAAGAAATAGGCAGAAGACATGAACAGACATTTTTCCAAAGAAGACATCCAAATGGCCCACAGGCACATGAAAAAGTGCTCAACACGGCTCGGCATCAGGGAAATCCAAATCAAAACCTCAATGAGATACCACCTCACACCCGTCAGAATGGCTCAAATGAACAAGTCAGGGAACGACAGAGGTTGGCGGGGATGTGGAGAAAGGGGAACCCTCCTACACTGGTGGTGGGAATGCAAGCTGGTGCAACCCCTCTGGAAAAGTGTATGGAGGTTCCTCAAACAGTTATAATTAGAGCTACCATTCGATCCAGCAATTGCACTCCTGGGTATTTACCCCAAAGATACAAATGTAGGGACCCGAAGCGGTACGTGCACCCCATTGTTTATAGCAGCAATATCCACAATAGCCAAACGGTGGAAAGAGCCAAGATGTCCATCGACAGATGAATGGATAAAGAAGAGGTGGTATATATATACACAATGGACTATTACGCAGCCATCAAAAGGAATGAGGTGTTGCCATGGACAACGACGTGGATGGAACTGGAGGGTCCGACGATTAGTGAAATAAGTCAATCAGAGAAAGACATGTATCATATGACCTCACTGATATGAGGGATTCTTAATCTCAGGAACAGAGTGAGGCTTGCTGGAGTGGTCGGGGGGGGGATGGGGTGGCTGGGTGATAGACTTTGGGGAGGGTATGAGCTACGGTGAGCGCTGTGAATTGTGTAAGACTGTTGAATCACAGATCTGTACTTCTGAAACAAATAACGCAACATATTTTAAGAATAAAGGAAAACAAGGAGACAGCAGGAGAGGAAGAATGAAGGGGAGTTAGTGAGAGGGGGAGACGGACCAGGAGAGATGATGGATTCTGAAAAAAAATCCGAGGTTTCTAGAGGGGAGGTGGGTCGGTGGATTGGTTTGACTGGTGATGGTTATTAAAGAGGGCACATTCTGCATGGAGCACTGTGTGTTAGGAACAAACAATGAATCATGGGACAGTACACCAAAACAAATGATGTAGTACATGGTGATTAACAAAGCAATAAAAAACAAAGACTGTAATAAGAGATGAAGAAGGACACTCTATCCTACTTAAAGGGTCTATCCAACAAGAAGATCTCACAATTGTAAATATCTATGCCCCGAACATGGGAGCATCCAATTATATAAGGCAATTAAGAAGAAAAGCAAAGAAACACATTGACCACCATACAATCATAGTGGGGGACTTTAACACCCCCCTGACTGAAATGGCCAGATCATCTAAGCAAAAGATCAACAAGGAAATAAAGACTTTAAATGACACACTGGACCAAATGGACTTCACAGACATATTCAGAACGTTCCATCCCAATGCAACGGAATACACTTTCTTCTCTAGTGCCCATGGAACATTCTCCAGAATGGATCACATCCTAGGTCACAAATCAGGTCTCAACCGGTACCCAAAGATTGGGATCATTCCCTGCACATTTTCAGACCACAATGCTTTGAAACTAGAACTCAATCACAAGAGGAAAGTGGGAAAGAACTCAAATACATGGAGGCTAAAGAGCATCCTACGAAAGAATGAATGGGTCAACCAGGAAATTAAAGAAGAATTTAAAAAGTTCATGGAAACCAATGAAAATGAAAACTCAACTGTCCAAAATCTTTGGGATACAGCCAAGGCAGTCCTGCGAGGAAAGTATATAGCAATACAAGCCTTTCTCAAGAAACAAGAAAGGTCTCAAATACACACCCAACCCTACACCTAAAGGAGCTGGAGAAAGAACGGCAAATAAAGCCTAAACCCAGCAGGAGAAGAGAAATCATGCAGTTCAGAGCAGAAATCAATGAAATAGAACCCAGAAGAACAGTAGAAGTGATCAACGGAACTAGGAGCTGGTACTTTGAAAGAATTCACAAGATTGATACACCCCTGTCCAGGCTGATCAAAAAGAAAAGAGAAATGACCCAAATCAACAAAATCATGAATGAAAGAGGAGAGATCACAAACAACACCAAAGAAATACAAACAAGTATAAGAACGTAATCTGAGCAACCCTAGGGCAGCAAATTCCATAACCTGGAAGAAATGGGTGCATTCCTAGAGATGTGTCAACTAACAAAACTGACCCAGGAAGAAATAGAAAACATGAACAGTCCTATAACCACGAAGGCAATTGAAGTAGTCATCAAAAACCTCCCAAGAAACCAAAGCCCAGGGCCAGATGGTTTCCCAGGGGAATTCTATCAGACATTTAAAGAAGAATTAATACCTATTCTCCTGAAACTGTTCCAAACAATAGAAATGGAAGGAAAACTTCCAAACTCATTTATGAGGCCACCATTACCTTGATTCCAAAACCAGACAAAGATCCCATCAAAAAGGAGAATTAGAGACCAATATCCTTGATGAACATCGATGCAAAAATTCTCACCAAAATACTAGCCAAGAGGACCCAACAGTACATGAAAAGGAGTATTCACCATGACCAAGTGGGATTTATCCCTGGGCTGCAAGGCTGGTTCAACATCCGCAAATCAGTCAACGTGATCAAATACATTAACAAAAGAAAGAACGAGAATCATATGATCCTCCCAAGAGATGCAGAAAAAGCATTGGACAAAGTACAGCAACCTTTCTGGATCAAAACTCTTCAGAGTATAGGGACAGCGGGTACATACCTCAATATCATAAAAGCCATCTACGAAAACGCTACAGCGAATATCATTCTCAATGGGGAAAAGCTGAGATCTTTTCCCCCAAAGTCAGCAACGCGGCAGGGATAGCCACTCTCACCACTGCTATTCAACATAGTATTAGAAGTCCTAGCCACAGCAATCAGACAACAAAAAGTAATCCAAGGCATCCAAATCGGCAGAGAGGAAGTCAAACTCTCTCTCTTGGCAGATGATATGATACTTTATGTGGAAAACCCAAAAGACTCCACCCCAAATCTGCTAGAACTCACACAGCAATTCCGTCAAGTAGCAGGCTATAAAATCAATGCACAGGAATCAGTGGCATTCCTATACACCAACAACAAGACAGAAGAGAGACAAATCAAGGAGTCGATCCCATTCACAACTGCACCCAAAACCAGAAGAGACCTAGGAATATATTCATCCCAAGAGGCAAGGGATCTGTACTCAGAAAACTACAAAATACGAAGGAAAGAAATTGAAGAAGACACAAAGAAACGGAAAAACGTTCCATGCTCATGGATTGGGAGAACCAACATTGTGAAGAGGTCAATGCTACCTAGAGCAATCTACACATGCAATGCAATCCCCATCAAAATACCATCCACTTTTTTCCACGAAATGGAACAAATAATCCTAAAATTTGAATGGAACCTGAAGAGACCCCGAGTAGCCAGAGGAATATTGAGAAAGAAAAGCAAAGCTGGCGGCATCACAATTCTGGACTTCCAGCTCTATGACAAAGCTGTCATCATCAAGACAGTATGGTACTGGCACAAAAACAGACACATGGATCCATGGAACAGAATCGAGAGCCCAGAAATGGACCCTCAACTCTATGGTCAACTTATCTTTGACAGAGCAGGAAGGAATGTCCAATGGCAAAAAGAGAGTCTCTTCAACAACTGGTGTTGGGAGAATTGGACAGCCCCATGCAGAAGAATGACACTGGACCATTTCCTGACACCACACACAGAAGTAGACGCCAAATGTTTGAAAGACCTCAATGTGAGACAGGAGTCCATCAAAATCCTAAAGGAGGACACAGGTAGCAAGCTCTTCGACCTCAGCCGCAGCAACTTCTTCCTAGAAACATCACCAAAGGAACGGGAAGCCAGGGCAAAAATGAACTATTGGGATTTCATCAAGATAAAAAGCTTTGGCACAGCAAAAGAAACAGTCCACAAAACCAAAAGACAACCGACAGAATGGGAGAAATTATTTGCAAATGACATATCAGATAAAGGGCTACTATCCAATATGTATAAAAACTTATCAAACTCAACACCCAAAGAACAAATAATCCAATCAAGAAATAGGCAGAAGACATGAACAGACATTTTTCCAAAGAAGACATCCAAATGGCCCACAGGCACATGAAAAAGTGCTCAACACGGCTCGGCATCAGGGAAATCCAAATCAAAACCTCAATGAGATACCACCTCACACCCGTCAGAATGGCTCAAATGAACAAGTCAGGGAACGACAGAGGTTGGCGGGGATGTGGAGAAAGGGGAACCCTCCTACACTGGTGGTGGGAATGCAAGCTGGTGCAACCCCTCTGGAAAAGTGTATGGAGGTTCCTCAAACAGTTATAATTAGAGCTACCATTCGATCCAGCAATTGCACTCCTGGGTATTTACCCCAAAGATACAAATGTAGGGACCCGAAGCGGTACGTGCACCCCATTGTTTATAGCAGCAATATCCACAATAGCCAAACGGTGGAAAGAGCCAAGATGTCCATCGACAGATGAATGGATAAAGAAGAGGTGGTATATATATACACAATGGACTATTACGCAGCCATCAAAAGGAATGAGGTGTTGCCATGGACAACGACGTGGATGGAACTGGAGGGTCCGACGATTAGTGAAATAAGTCAATCAGAGAAAGACATGTATCATATGACCTCACTGATATGAGGGATTCTTAATCTCAGGAACAGAGTGAGGCTTGCTGGAGTGGTCGGGGGGGGGATGGGGTGGCTGGGTGATAGACTTTGGGGAGGGTATGAGCTACGGTGAGCGCTGTGAATTGTGTAAGACTGTTGAATCACAGATCTGTACTTCTGAAACAAATAACGCAACATATTTTAAGAATAAAGGAAAACAAGGAGACAGCAGGAGAGGAAGAATGAAGGGGAGTTAGTGAGAGGGGGAGACGGACCAGGAGAGATGATGGATTCTGAAAAAAAATCCGAGGTTTCTAGAGGGGAGGTGGGTCGGTGGATTGGTTTGACTGGTGATGGTTATTAAAGAGGGCACATTCTGCATGGAGCACTGTGTGTTAGGAACAAACAATGAATCATGGGACAGTACACCAAAACAAATGATGTAGTACATGGTGATTAACAAAGCAATAAAAAACAAAGACTGTAATAAGAGATGAAGAAGGACACTATATCCTCCTTAAAGGGTCTATCCAACAAGAAGATCTCACAATTGTAAATATCTATGCCCCGAACATGGGAGCATCCAATTATATAAGGCAATTAAGAAGAAAAGCAAAGAAACACATTGACCACCATACAATCATAGTGGGGGACTTTAACACCCCCCTGACTGAAATGGCCAGATCATCTAAGCAAAAGATCAACAAGGAAAGAAAGACTTTAAATGACACACTGGACCAAATGGACTTCACAGACATATTCAGAACGTTCCATCCCAATGCAACGGAATACACTTTCTTCTCTAGTGCCCATGGAACATTCTCCAGAATGGATCACATCCTAGGTCACAAATCAGGTCTCAACCGGTACCCAAAGATTGGGATCATTCCCTGCACATTTTCAGACCACAATGCTTTGAAACTAGAATTCAATCACAAGAGGAAAGTGGGAAAGAACTCAAATACATGGAGGCTAAAGAGCATCCTACGAAAGAATGAATGGGTCAACCAGGAAATTAAAGAAGAATTTAAAAAGTTCATGGAAACCAATGAAAATGAAAACTCAACTGTCCAAAATCTTTGGGATACAGCCAAGGCAGTCCTGCGAGGAAAGTATATAGCAATACAAGCCTTTCTCAAGAAACAAGAAAGGTCTCAAATACACACCCAACCCTACACCTAAAGGAGCTGGAGAAAGAACGGCAAATAAAGCCTAAACCGAGCAGGAGAAGAGAAATCATGCAGTTCAGAGCAGAAATCAATGAAATAGAACCCAGAAGAACAGTAGAAGTGATCAACGGAACTAGGAGCTGGTACTTTGAAAGAATTCACAAGATTGATACACCCCTGTCCAGGCTGATCAAAAAGAAAAGAGAAATGACCCAAATCAACAAAATCATGAATGAAAGAGGAGAGATCACAAACAACACCAAAGAAATACAAACAATTATAAGAACGTAATCTGAGCAACCCTAGGGCAGCAAATTCCATAACCTGGAAGAAATGGGTGCATTCCTAGAGATGTGTCAACTAACAAAACTGACCCAGGAAGAAATAGAAAACATGAACAGTCCTATAACCACGAAGGCAATTGAAGTAGTCATCAAAAACCTCCCAAGAAACCAAAGCCCAGGGCCAGATGGTTTCCCAGGGGAATTCTATCAGACATTTAAAGAAGAATTAATACCTATTCTCCTGAAACTGTTCCAAACAATAGAAATGGAAGGAAAACTTCCAAACTCATTTATGAGGCCACCATTACCTTGATTCCAAAACCAGACAAAGATCCCATCAAAAAGGAGAATTAGAGACCAATATCCTTGATGAACATCGTTGCAAAAATTCTCACCAAAATACTAGCCAAGAGGACCCAACAGTACATGAAAAGGAGTATTCACCATGACCAAGTGGGATTTATCCCTGGGCTGCAAGGCTGGTTCAACATCCGCAAATCAGTCAACGTGATCAAATACATTAACAAAAGAAAGAACGAGAATCATATGATCCTCCCAAGAGATGCAGAAAAAGCATTGGACAAAGTACAGCAACCTTTCTGGATCAAAACTCTTCAGAGTATAGGGACAGCGGGTACATACCTCAATATCATAAAAGCCATCTACGAAAACGCTACAGCGAATATCATTCTCAATGGGGAAAAGCTGAGATCTTTTCCCCCAAAGTCAGCAACGCGGCAGGGATAGCCACTCTCACCACTGCTATTCAACATAGTATTAGAAGTCCTAGCCACAGCAATCAGACAACAAAAAGTAATCCAAGGCATCCAAATCGGCAGAGAGGAAGTCAAACTCTCACTCTTGGCAGATGATATGATACTTTATGTGGAAAACCCAAAAGACTCCACCCCAAAACTGCTAGAACTCACACAGCAATTCCGTCAAGTAGCAGGCTATAAAATCAATGCACAGGAATCAGTGGCATTCCTATACACCAACAACAAGACAGAAGAGAGACAAATCAAGGAGTCGATCCCATTCACAACTGCACCCAAAACCAGAAGAGACCTAGGAATATATTCATCCCAAGAGGCAAAGGATCTGTACTCAGAAAACTACAAAATACGCAGGAAAGAAATTGAAGAAGACACAAAGAAACGGAAAAACGTTCCATGCTCATGGATTGGGAGAACCAACATTGTGAAGAGGTCAATGCTACCTAGAGCAATCTACACATGCAATGCAATCCCCATCAAAATACCATCCACTTTTTTCCACGAAATGGAACAAATAATCCTAAAATTTGAATGGAACCTGAAGAGACCCCGAGTAGCCAGAGGAATATTGAGAAAGAAAAGCAAAGCTGGCGGCATCACAATTCTGGACTTCCAGCTCTATGACAAAGCTGTCATCATCAAGACAGTATGGTACTGGCACAAAAACAGACACATGGATCCATGGAACAGAATCGAGAGCCCAGAAATGGACCCTCAACTCTATGGTCAACTTATCTTTGACAGAGCAGGAAGGAATGTCCAATGGCAAAAAGAGAGTCTCTTCAACAACTGGTGTTGGGAGAATTGGACAGCCCCATGCAGAAGAATGACACTGGACCATTTCCTGACACCACACACAGAAGTAGACGCCAAATGGTTGAAAGACCTCAATGTGAGACAGGAGTCCATCAAAATCCTAAAGGAGGACACAGGTAGCAAGCTCTTCGACCTCAGCCGCAGCAACTTCTTCCTAGAAACATCACCAAAGGCACGGGAAGCCAGGGCAAAAATGAACTATTGGGATTTCATCAAGATAAAAAGCTTTGGCACAGCAAAAGAAACAGTCCACAAAACCAAAAGACAACCGACAGAATGGGAGAAATTATTTGCAAATGACATATCAGATAAAGGGCTACTATCCAATATGTATAAAAACTTATCAAACTCAACACCCAAAGAACAAATAATCCAATCAAGAAATAGGCAGAAGACATGAACAGACATTTTTCCAAAGAAGACATCCAAATGGCCCACAGGCACATGAAAAAGTGCTCAACACGGCTCGGCATCAGGGAAATCCAAATCAAAACCTCAATGAGATACCACCTCACACCCGTCAGAATGGCTCAAATGAACAAGTCAGGGAACGACAGAGGTTGGCGGGGATGTGGAGAAAGGGGAACCCTCCGACACTGGTGGTGGGAATGCAAGCTGGTGCAACCCCTCTGGAAAAGTGTATGGAGGTTCCTCAAACAGTTATAATTAGAGCTACCATTCGATCCAGCAATTGCACTCCTGGGTATTTACCCCAAAGATACAAATGTAGGGACCCGAAGCGGTACGTGCACCCCATTGTTTATAGCAGCAATATCCACAATAGCCAAACGGTGGAAAGAGCCAAGATGTCCATCGACAGATGAATGGATAAAGAAGAGGTGGTATATATATACACAATGGACTATTACGCAGCCATCAAAAGGAATGAGGTGTTGCCATGGACAACGACGTGGATGGAACTGGAGGGTCCGACGATTAGTGAAATAAGTCAATCAGAGAAAGACATGTATCATATGACCTCACTGATATGAGGGATTCCTAATCTCAGGAACAGAGTGAGGCTTGCCGGAGTGATCGGGGGGGGGGATGGGGTGGCTGGGTGATAGACTTTGGGGAGGGTATGAGCTACGGTGAGCGCTGTGAATTGTGTAAGACTGTTGAATCACAGATCTGTACTTCTGAAACAAATAACGCAACATATTTTAAGAATAAAGGAAAACAAGGAGACAGCAGGAGAGGAAGAATGAAGGGGAGTTAGTGAGAGGGGGAGACGGACCAGGAGAGATGATGGATTCTGAAAAAAAATCCGAGGTTTCTAGAGGGGAGGTGGGTCGGTGGATTGGTTTGACTGGTGATGGTTATTAAAGAGGGCACATTCTGCATGGAGCACTGTGAGTTAGGAACAAACAATGAATCATGGGACAGTACACCAAAACAAATGATGTAGTACATGGTGATTAACAAAGCAATAAAAAACAAAGACTGTAATAAGAGATGAAGAAGGACACTATATCCTCCTTAAAGGGTCTATCCAACAAGAAGATCTCACAATTGTAAATATCTATGCCCCGAACATGGGAGCATCCAATTATATAAGGCAATTAAGAAGAAAAGCAAAGAAACACATTGACCACCATACAATCATAGTGGGGGACTTTAACACCCCCCTGACTGAAATGGCCAGATCATCTAAGCAAAAGATCAACAAGGAAATAAAGACTTTAAATGACACACTGGACCAAATGGACTTCACAGACATATTCAGAACGTTCCATCCCAATGCAACGGAATACACATTCTTCTCTAGTGCCCATGGAACATTCTCCAGAATGGATCACATCCTAGGTCACAAATCAGGTCTCAACCGGTACCCAAAGATTGGGATCATTCCCTGCACATTTTCAGACCACAATGTTTTGAAACTAGAACTCAATCACAAGAGGAGAGTCGGAAAGAACTCAAATACATGGAGGCTAAAGAGCATCCTACGAAAGAATGAATGGGTCAACCAGGAAATTAAAGAAGAATTTAAAAAGTTCATGGAAACCAATGAAAATGAAAACTCAACTGTCCAAAATCTTTGGGATACAGCCAAGGCAGTCCTGCGAGGAAAGTATATAGCAATACAAGCCTTTCTCAAGAAACAAGAAAGGTCTCAAATACACACCCAACCCTACCCCTAAAGGAGCTGGAGAAAGAACGGCAAATAAAGCCTAAACCCAGCAGGAGAAGAGAAATCATGCAGTTCAGAGCAGAAATCAATGAAATAGAACCCAGAAGAACAGTAGAAGTGATCAACGGAACTAGGAGCTGGTACTTTGAAAGAATTCACAAGATTGATACACCCCTGTCCAGGCTGATCAAAAAGAAAAGAGAAATGACCCAAATCAACAAAATCATGAATGAAAGAGGAGAGATCACAAACAACACCAAAGAAATACAAACAATTATAAGAACGTAATCTGAGCAACCCTAGGGCAGCAAATTCCATAACCTGGAAGAAATGGGTGCATTCCTAGAGATGTGTCAACTAACAAAACTGACCCAGGAAGAAATAGAAAACATGAACAGTCCTATAACCACGAAGGCAATTGAAGTAGTCATCAAAAACCTCCCAAGAAACCAAAGCCCAGGGCCAGATGGTTTCCCAGGGGAATTCTATCAGACATTTAAAGAAGAATTAATACCTATTCTCCTGAAACTGTTCCAAACAATAGAAATGGAAGGAAAACTTCCAAACTCATTTATGAGGCCACCATTACCTTGATTCCAAAACCAGACAAAGATCCCATCAAAAAGGAGAATTAGAGACCAATATCCTTGATGAACATCGATGCAAAAATTCTCACCAAAATACTAGCCAAGAGGACCCAACAGTACATGAAAAGGAGTATTCACCATGACCAAGTGGGATTTATCCCTGGGCTGCAAGGCTGGTTCAACATCCGCAAATCAGTCAACGTGATCAAATACATTAACAAAAGAAAGAACGAGAATCATATGATCCTCCCAAGAGATGCAGAAAAAGCATTGGACAAAGTACAGCACCCTTTCTGGATCAAAACTCTTCAGAGTATAGGGACAGCGGGTACATACCTCAATATCATAAAAGCCATCTACGAAAACGCTACAGCGAATATCATTCTCAATGGGGAAAAGCTGAGATCTTTTCCCCCAAAGTCAGCAACGCGGCAGGGATAGCCACTCTCACCACTGCTATTCAACATAGTATTAGAAGTCCTAGCCACAGCAATCAGACAACAAAAAGTAATCCAAGGCATCCAAATCGGCAGAGAGGAAGTCAAACTCTCACTCTTGGCAGATGATATGATACTTTATGTGGAAAACCCAAAAGACTCCACCCCAAAACTGCTAGAACTCACACAGCAATTCCGTCAAGTAGCAGGCTATAAAATCAATGCACAGGAATCAGTGGCATTCCTATACAACAACAACAAGACAGAAGAGAGACAAATCAAGGAGTCGATCCCATTCACAACTGCACCCAAAACCAGAAGAGACCTAGGAATATATTCATCCCAAGAGGCAAGGGATCTGTACTCAGAAAACTACAAAATACGAAGGAAAGAAATTGAAGAAGACACAAAGAAACGGAAAAACGTTCCATGCTCATGGATTGGGAGAACCAACATTGTGAAGAGGTCAATGCTACCTAGAGCAATCTACACATGCAATGCAATCCCCATCAAAATACCATCCACTTTTTTCCACGAAATGGAACAAATAATCCTAAAATTTGAATGGAACCTGAAGAGACCCCGAGTAGCCAGAGGAATATTGAGAAAGAAAAGCAAAGCTGGCGGCATCACAATTCTGGACTTCCAGCTCTATGACAAAGCTGTCATCATCAAGACAGTATGGTACTGGCACAAAAACAGACACATGGATCCATGGAACAGAATCGAGAGCCCAGAAATGGACCCTCAACTCTATGGTCAACTTATCTTTGACAGAGCAGGAAGGAATGTCCAATGGCAAAAAGAGAGTCTCTTCAACAACTGGTGTTGGGAGAATTGGACAGCCCCATGCAGAAGAATGACACTGGACCATTTCCTGACACCACACACAGAAGTAGACGCCAAATGTTTGAAAGACCTCAATGTGAGACAGGAGTCCATCAAAATCCTAAAGGAGGACACAGGTAGCAAGCTCTTCGACCTCAGCCGCAGCAACTTCTTCCTAGAAACATCACCAAAGGCACGGGAAGCCAGGGCAAAAATGAACTATTGGGATTTCATCAAGATAAAAAGCTTTGGCACAGCAAAAGAAACAGTCCACAAAACCAAAAGACAACCGACAGAATGGGAGAAATTATTTGCAAATGACATATCAGATAAAGGGCTACTATCCAATATGTATAAAAACTTATCAAACTCAACACCCAAAGAACAAATAATCCAATCAAGAAATAGGCAGAAGACATGAACAGACATTTTTCCAAAGAAGACATCCAAATGGCCCACAGGCACATGAAAAAGTGCTCAACACGGCTCGGCATCAGGGAAATCCAAATCAAAACCTCAATGAGATACCACCTCACACCCGTCAGAATGGCTCAAATGAACAAGTCAGGGAACGACAGAGGTTGGCGGGGATGTGGAGAAAGGGGAACCCTCCTACACTGGTGGTGGGAATGCAAGCTGGTGCAACCCCTCTGGAAAAGTGTATGGAGGTTCCTCAAACAGTTATAATTAGAGCTACCATTCGATCCAGCAATTGCACTCCTGGGTATTTACCCCAAAGATACAAATGTAGGGACCCGAAGCGGTACGTGCACCCCATTGTTTATAGCAGCAATATCCACAATAGCCAAACGGTGGAAAGAGCCAAGATGTCCATCGACAGATGAATGGATAAAGAAGAGGTGGTATATATATACACAATGGACTATTACGCAGCCATCAAAAGGAATGAGGTGTTGCCATGGACAACGACGTGGATGGAACTGGAGGGTCCGACGATTAGTGAGATAAGTCAATCAGAGAAAGACATGTATCATATGACCTCACTGATATGAGGGATTCTTAATCTCAGGAACAGAGTGAGGCTTGCCGGAGTGGTCGGGGGGGGGATGGGGTGGCTGGGTGATAGACTTTGGGGAGGGTATGAGCTACGGTGAGCGCTGTGAATTGTGTAAGACTGTTGAATCACAGATCTGTACTTCTGAAACAAATAACGCAACATATTTTAAGAATAAAGGAAAACAAGGAGACAGCAGGAGAGGAAGAATGAAGGGGAGTTAGTGAGAGGGGGAGACGGACCAGGAGAGATGATGGATTCTGAAAAAAAATCCGAGGTTTCTAGAGGGGAGGTGGGTCGGTGGATTGGTTTGACTGGTGATGGTTATTAAAGAGGGCACATTCTGCATGGAGCACTGTGTGTTAGGAACAAACAATGAATCATGGGACAGTACACCAAAACAAATGATGTAGTACATGGTGATTAACAAAGCAATAAAAAACAAAGACTGTAATAAGAGATGAAGAAGGACACTATATCCTCCTTAAAGGGTCTATCCAACAAGAAGATCTCACAATTGTAAATATCTATGCCCCGAACATGGGAGCATCCAATTATATAAGGCAATTAAGAAGAAAAGCAAAGAAACACATTGACCACCATACAATCATAGTGGGGGACTTTAACACCCCCCTGACTGAAATGGCCAGATCATCTAAGCAAAAGATCAACAAGGAAATAAAGACTTTAAATGACACACTGGACCAAATGGACTTCACAGACATATTCAGAACGTTCCATCCCAATGCAACGGAATACACTTTCTTCTCTAGTGCCCATGGAACATTCTCCAGAATGGATCACATCCTAGGTCACAAATCAGGTCTCAACCGGTACCCAAAGATTGGGATCATTCCCTGCACATTTTCAGACCACAATGCTTTGAAACTAGAATTCAATCACAAGAGGAAAGTGGGAAAGAACTCAAATACATGGAGGCTAAAGAGCATCCTACGAAAGAATGAATGGGTCAACCAGGAAATTAAAGAAGAATTTAAAAAGTTCATGGAAACCAATGAAAATGAAAACTCAACTGTCCAAAATCTTTGGGATACAGCCAAGGCAGTCCTGCGAGGAAAGTATATAGCAATACAAGCCTTTCTCAAGAAACAAGAAAGGTCTCAAATACACACCCAACCCTACACCTAAAGGAGCTGGAGAAAGAACGGCAAATAAAGCCTAAACCCAGCAGGAGAAGAGAAATCATGCAGTTCAGAGCAGAAATCAATGAAATAGAACCCAGAAGAACAGTAGAAGTGATCAACGGAACTAGGAGCTGGTACTTTGAAAGAATTCACAAGATTGATACACCCCTGTCCAGGCTGATCAAAAAGAAAAGAGAAATGACCCAAATCAACAAAATCATGAATGAAAGAGGAGAGATCACAAACAACACCAAAGAAATACAAACAATTATAAGAACGTAATCTGAGCAACCCTAGGGCAGCAAATTCCATAACCTGGAAGAAATGGGTGCATTCCTAGAGATGTGTCAACTAACAAAACTGACCCAGGAAGAAATAGAAAACATGAACAGTCCTATAACCACGAAGGCAATTGAAGTAGTCATCAAAAACCTCCCAAGAAACCAAAGCCCAGGGCCAGATGGTTTCCCAGGGGAATTCTATCAGACATTTAAAGAAGAATTAATACCTATTCTCCTGAAACTGTTCCAAACAATAGAAATGGAAGGAAAACTTCCAAACTCATTTATGAGGCCACCATTACCTTGATTCCAAAACCAGACAAAGATCCCATCAAAAAGGAGAATTAGAGACCAATATCCTTGATGAACATCGTTGCAAAAATTCTCACCAAAATACTAGCCAAGAGGACCCAACAGTACATGAAAAGGAGTATTCACCATGACCAAGTGGGATTTATCCCTGGGCTGCAAGGCTGGTTCAACATCCGCAAATCAGTCAACGTGATCAAATACATTAACAAAAGAAAGAACGAGAATCATATGATCCTCCCAAGAGATGCAGAAAAAGCATTGGACAAAGTACAGCACCCTTTCTGGATCAAAACTCTTCAGAGTATAGGGACAGCGGGTACATACCTCAATATCATAAAAGCCATCTACGAAAACGCTACAGCGAATATCATTCTCAATGGGGAAAAGCTGAGATCTTTTCCCCCAAAGTCAGCAACGCGGCAGGGATAGCCACTCTCACCACTGCTATTCAACATAGTATTAGAAGTCCTAGCCACAGCAATCAGACAACAAAAAGTAATCCAAGGCATCCAAATCGGCAGAGAGGAAGTCAAACTCTCTCTCTTGGCAGATGATATGATACTTTATGTGGAAAACCCAAAAGACTCCACCCCAAATCTGCTAGAACTCACACAGCAATTCCGTCAAGTAGCAGGCTATAAAATCAATGCACAGGAATCAGTGGCATTCCTATACACCAACAACAAGACAGAAGAGAGACAAATCAAGGAGTCGATCCCATTCACAACTGCACCCAAAACCAGAAGAGACCTAGGAATATATTCATCCCAAGAGGCAAGGGATCTGTACTCAGAAAACTACAAAATACGCAGGAAAGAAATTGAAGAAGACACAAAGAAACGGAAAAACGTTCCATGCTCATGGATTGGGAGAACCAACATTGTGAAGAGGTCAATGCTACCTAGAGCAATCTACACATGCAATGCAATCCCCATCAAAATACCATCCACTTTTTTCCACGAAATGGAACAAATAATCCTAAAATTTGAATGGAACCTGAAGAGACCCCGAGTAGCCAGAGGAATATTGAGAAAGAAAAGCAAAGCTGGCGGCATCACAATTCTGGACTTCCAGCTCTATGACAAAGCTGTCATCATCAAGACAGTATGGTACTGGCACAAAAACAGACACATGGATCCATGGAACAGAATCGAGAGCCCAGAAATGGACCCTCAACTCTATGGTCAACTTATCTTTGACAGAGCAGGAAGGAATGTCCAATGGCAAAAAGAGAGTCTCTTCAACAACTGGTGTTGGGAGAATTGGACAGCCCCATGCAGAAGAATGACACTGGACCATTTCCTGACACCACACACAGAAGTAGACGCCAAATGTTTGAAAGACCTCAATGTGAGACAGGAGTCCATCAAAATCCTAAAGGAGGACACAGGTAGCAAGCTCTTCGACCTCAGCCGCAGCAACTTCTTCCTAGAAACATCACCAAAGGCACGGGAAGCCAGGGCAAAAATGAACTATTGGGATTTCATCAAGATAAAAAGCTTTGGCACAGCAAAAGAAACAGTCCACAAAACCAAAAGACAACCGACAGAATGGGAGAAATTATTTGCAAATGACATATCAGATAAAGGGCTACTATCCAATATGTATAAAAACTTATCAAACTCAACACCCAAAGAACAAATAATCCAATCAAGAAATAGGCAGAAGACATGAACAGACATTTTTCCAAAGAAGACATCCAAATGGCCCACAGGCACATGAAAAAGTGCTCAACACGGCTCGGCATCAGGGAAATCCAAATCAAAACCTCAATGAGATACCACCTCACACCCGTCAGAATGGCTCAAATGAACAAGTCAGGGAACGACAGAGGTTGGCGGGGATGTGGAGAAAGGGGAACCCTCCTACACTGGTGGTGGGAATGCAAGCTGGTGCAACCCCTCTGGAAAAGTGTATGGAGGTTCCTCAAACAGTTATAATTAGAGCTACCATTCGATCCAGCAATTGCACTCCTGGGTATTTACCCCAAAGATACAAATGTAGGGACCCGAAGCGGTACGTGCACCCCATTGTTTATAGCAGCAATATCCACAATAGCCAAACGGTGGAAAGAGCCAAGATGTCCATCGACAGATGAATGGATAAAGAAGAGGTGGTATATATATACACAATGGACTATTACGCAGCCATCAAAAGGAATGAGGTGTTGCCATGGACAACGACGTGGATGGAACTGGAGGGTCCGACGATTAGTGAAATAAGTCAATCAGAGAAAGACATGTATCATATGACCTCACTGATATGAGGGATTCCTAATCTCAGGAACAGAGTGAGGCTTGCCGGAGTAATCGGGGGGGGGGATGGGGTGGCTGGGTGATAGACTTTGGGGAGGGTATGAGCTACGGTGAGCGCTGTGAATTGTGTAAGACTGTTGAATCACAGATCTGTACTTCTGAAACAAATAACGCAACATATTTTAAGAATAAAGGAAAACAAGGAGACAGCAGGAGAGGAAGAATGAAGGGGAGTTAGTGAGAGGGGGAGACGGACCAGGAGAGATGATGGATTCTGAAAAAAAATCCGAGGTTTCTAGAGGGGAGGTGGGTCGGTGGATTGGTTTGACTGGTGATGGTTATTAAAGAGGGCACATTCTGCATGGAGCACTGTGTGTTAGGAACAAACAATGAATCATGGGACAGTACACCAAAACAAATGATGTAGTACATGGTGATTAACAAAGCAATAAAAAACAAAGACTGTAATAAGAGATGAAGAAGGACACTATATCCTCCTTAAAGGGTCTATCCAACAAGAAGATCTCACAATTGTAAATATCTATGCCCCGAACATGGGAGCATCCAATTATATAAGGCAATTAAGAAGAAAAGCAAAGAAACACATTGACCACCATACAATCATAGTGGGGGACTTTAACACCCCCCTGACTGAAATGGCCAGATCATCTAAGCAAAAGATCAACAAGGAAAGAAAGACTTTAAATGACACACTGGACCAAATGGACTTCACAGACATATTCAGAACGTTCCATCCCAATGCAACGGAATACACTTTCTTCTCTAGTGCCCATGGAACATTCTCCAGAATGGATCACATCCTAGGTCACAAATCAGGTCTCAACCGGTACCCAAAGATTGGGATCATTCCCTGCACATTTTCAGACCACAATGCTTTGAAACTAGAATTCAATCACAAGAGGAAAGTGGGAAAGAACTCAAATACATGGAGGCTAAAGAGCATCCTACGAAAGAATGAATGGGTCAACCAGGAAATTAAAGAAGAATTTAAAAAGTTCATGGAAACCAATGAAAATGAAAACTCAACTGTCCAAAATCTTTGGGATACAGCCAAGGCAGTCCTGCGAGGAAAGTATATAGCAATACAAGCCTTTCTCAAGAAACAAGAAAGGTCTCAAATACACACCCAACCCTACACCTAAAGGAGCTGGAGAAAGAACGGCAAATAAAGCCTAAACCGAGCAGGAGAAGAGAAATCATGCAGTTCAGAGCAGAAATCAATGAAATAGAACCCAGAAGAACAGTAGAAGTGATCAACGGAACTAGGAGCTGGTACTTTGAAAGAATTCACAAGATTGATACACCCCTGTCCAGGCTGATCAAAAAGAAAAGAGAAATGACCCAAATCAACAAAATCATGAATGAAAGAGGAGAGATCACAAACAACACCAAAGAAATACAAACAATTATAAGAACGTAATCTGAGCAACCCTAGGGCAGCAAATTCCATAACCTGGAAGAAATGGGTGCATTCCTAGAGATGTGTCAACTAACAAAACTGACCCAGGAAGAAATAGAAAACATGAACAGTCCTATAACCACGAAGGCAATTGAAGTAGTCATCAAAAACCTCCCAAGAAACCAAAGCCCAGGGCCAGATGGTTTCCCAGGGGAATTCTATCAGACATTTAAAGAAGAATTAATACCTATTCTCCTGAAACTGTTCCAAACAATAGAAATGGAAGGAAAACTTCCAAACTCATTTATGAGGCCACCATTACCTTGATTCCAAAACCAGACAAAGATCCCATCAAAAAGGAGAATTAGAGACCAATATCCTTGATGAACATCGATGCAAAAATTCTCACCAAAATACTAGCCAAGAGGACCCAACAGTACATGAAAAGGAGTATTCACCATGACCAAGTGGGATTTATCCCTGGGCTGCAAGGCTGGTTCAACATCCGCAAATCAGTCAACGTGATCAAATACATTAACAAAAGAAAGAACGAGAATCATATGATCCTCCCAAGAGATGCAGAAAAAGCATTGGACAAAGTACAGCACCCTTTCTGGATCAAAACTCTTCAGAGTATAGGGACAGCGGGTACATACCTCAATATCATAAAAGCCATCTACGAAAACGCTACAGCGAATATCATTCTCAATGGGGAAAAGCTGAGATCTTTTCCCCCAAAGTCAGCAACGCGGCAGGGATAGCCACTCTCACCACTGCTATTCAACATAGTATTAGAAGTCCTAGCCACAGCAATCAGACAACAAAAAGTAATCCAAGGCATCCAAATCGGCAGAGAGGAAGTCAAACTCTCTCTCTTGGCAGATGATATGATACTTTATGTGGAAAACCCAAAAGACTCCACCCCAAATCTGCTAGAACTCACACAGCAATTCCGTCAAGTAGCAGGCTATAAAATCAATGCACAGGAATCAGTGGCATTCCTATACAACAACAACAAGACAGAAGAGAGACAAATCAAGGAGTCGATCCCATTCACAACTGCACCCAAAACCAGAAGAGACCTAGGAATATATTCATCCCAAGAGGCAAGGGATCTGTACTCAGAAAACTACAAAATACGAAGGAAAGAAATTGAAGAAGACACAAAGAAACGGAAAAACGTTCCATGCTCATGGATTGGGAGAACCAACATTGTGAAGAGGTCAATGCTACCTAGAGCAATCTACACATGCAATGCAATCCCCATCAAAATACCATCCACTTTTTTCCACGAAATGGAACAAATAATCCTAAAATTTGAATGGAACCTGAAGAGACCCCGAGTAGCCAGAGGAATATTGAGAAAGAAAAGCAAAGCTGGCGGCATCACAATTCTGGACTTCCAGCTCTATGACAAAGCTGTCATCATCAAGACAGTATGGTACTGGCACAAAAACAGACACATGGATCCATGGAACAGAATCGAGAGCCCAGAAATGGACCCTCAACTCTATGGTCAACTTATCTTTGACAGAGCAGGAAGGAATGTCCAATGGCAAAAAGAGAGTCTCTTCAACAACTGGTGTTGGGAGAATTGGACAGCCCCATGCAGAAGAATGACACTGGACCATTTCCTGACACCACACACAGAAGTAGACGCCAAATGTTTGAAAGACCTCAATGTGAGACAGGAGTCCATCAAAATCCTAAAGGAGGACACAGGTAGCAAGCTCTTCGACCTCAGCCGCAGCAACTTCTTCCTAGAAACATCACCAAAGGCACGGGAAGCCAGGGCAAAAATGAACTATTGGGATTTCATCAAGATAAAAAGCTTTGGCACAGCAAAAGAAACAGTCCACAAAACCAAAAGACAACCGACAGAATGGGAGAAATTATTTGCAAATGACATATCAGATAAAGGGCTACTATCCAATATGTATAAAAACTTATCAAACTCAACACCCAAAGAACAAATAATCCAATCAAGAAATAGGCAGAAGACATGAACAGACATTTTTCCAAAGAAGACATCCAAATGGCCCACAGGCACATGAAAAAGTGCTCAACACGGCTCGGCATCAGGGAAATCCAAATCAAAACCTCAATGAGATACCACCCCACACCCGTCAGAATGGCTCAAATGAACAAGTCAGGGAACGACAGAGGTTGGCGGGGATGTGGAGAAAGGGGAACCCTCCTACACTGGTGGTGGGAATGCAAGCTGGTGCAACCCCTCTGGAAAAGTGTATGGAGGTTCCTCAAACAGTTATAATTAGAGCTACCATTCGATCCAGCAATTGCACTCCTGGGTATTTACCCCAAAGATACAAATGTAGGGACCCGAAGCGGTACGTGCACCCCATTGTTTATAGCAGCAATATCCACAATAGCCAAACGGTGGAAAGAGCCAAGATGTCCATCGACAGATGAATGGATAAAGAAGAGGTGGTATATATATACACAATGGACTATTACGCAGCCATCAAAAGGAATGAGGTGTTGCCATGGACAACGACGTGGATGGAACTGGAGGGTCCGACGATTAGTGAAATAAGTCAATCAGAGAAAGACATGTATCATATGACCTCACTGATATGAGGGATTCTTAATCTCAGGAACAGAGTGAGGCTTGCTGGAGTGGTCGGGGGGGGGATGGGGTGGCTGGGTGATAGACTTTGGGGAGGGTATGAGCTACGGTGAGCGCTGTGAATTGTGTAAGACTGTTGAATCACAGATCTGTACTTCTGAAACAAATAACGCAACATATTTTAAGAATAAAGGAAAACAAGGAGACAGCAGGAGAGGAAGAATGAAGGGGAGTTAGTGAGAGGGGGAGACGGACCAGGAGAGATGATGGATTCTGAAAAAAAATCCGAGGTTTCTAGAGGGGAGGTGGGTCGGTGGATTGGTTTGACTGGTGATGGTTATTAAAGAGGGCACATTCTGCATGGAGCACTGTGTGTTAGGAACAAACAATGAATCATGGGACAGTACACCAAAACAAATGATGTAGTACATGGTGATTAACAAAGCAATAAAAAACAAAGACTGTAATAAGAGATGAAGAAGGACACTATATCCTCCTTAAAGGGTCTATCCAACAAGAAGATCTCACAATTGTAAATATCTATGCCCCGAACATGGGAGCATCCAATTATATAAGGCAATTAAGAAGAAAAGCAAAGAAACACATTGACCACCATACAATCATAGTGGGGGACTTTAACACCCCCCTGACTGAAATGGCCAGATCATCTAAGCAAAAGATCAACAAGGAAAGAAAGACTTTAAATGACACACTGGACCAAATGGACTTCACAGACATATTCAGAACGTTCCATCCCAATGCAACGGAATACACTTTCTTCTCTAGTGCCCATGGAACATTCTCCAGAATGGATCACATCCTAGGTCACAAATCAGGTCTCAACCGGTACCCAAAGATTGGGATCATTCCCTGCACATTTTCAGACCACAATGCTTTGAAACTAGAATTCAATCACAAGAGGAAAGTGGGAAAGAACTCAAATACATGGAGGCTAAAGAGCATCCTACGAAAGAATGAATGGGTCAACCAGGAAATTAAAGAAGAATTTAAAAAGTTCATGGAAACCAATGAAAATGAAAACTCAACTGTCCAAAATCTTTGGGATACAGCCAAGGCAGTCCTGCGAGGAAAGTATATAGCAATACAAGCCTTTCTCAAGAAACAAGAAAGGTCTCAAATACACACCCAACCCTACACCTAAAGGAGCTGGAGAAAGAACGGCAAATAAAGCCTAAACCGAGCAGGAGAAGAGAAATCATGCAGTTCAGAGCAGAAATCAATGAAATAGAACCCAGAAGAACAGTAGAAGTGATCAACGGAACTAGGAGCTGGTACTTTGAAAGAATTCACAAGATTGATACACCCCTGTCCAGGCTGATCAAAAAGAAAAGAGAAATGACCCAAATCAACAAAATCATGAATGAAAGAGGAGAGATCACAAACAACACCAAAGAAATACAAACAATTATAAGAACGTAATCTGAGCAACCCTAGGGCAGCAAATTCCATAACCTGGAAGAAATGGGTGCATTCCTAGAGATGTGTCAACTAACAAAACTGACCCAGGAAGAAATAGAAAACATGAACAGTCCTATAACCACGAAGGCAATTGAAGTAGTCATCAAAAACCTCCCAAGAAACCAAAGCCCAGGGCCAGATGGTTTCCCAGGGGAATTCTATCAGACATTTAAAGAAGAATTAATACCTATTCTCCTGAAACTGTTCCAAACAATAGAAATGGAAGGAAAACTTCCAAACTCATTTATGAGGCCACCATTACCTTGATTCCAAAACCAGACAAAGATCCCATCAAAAAGGAGAATTAGAGACCAATATCCTTGATGAACATCGATGCAAAAATTCTCACCAAAATACTAGCCAAGAGGACCCAACAGTACATGAAAAGGAGTATTCACCATGACCAAGTGGGATTTATCCCTGGGCTGCAAGGCTGGTTCAACATCCGCAAATCAGTCAACGTGATCAAATACATTAACAAAAGAAAGAACGAGAATCATATGATCCTCCCAAGAGATGCAGAAAAAGCATTGGACAAAGTACAGCACCCTTTCTGGATCAAAACTCTTCAGAGTATAGGGACAGCGGGTACATACCTCAATATCATAAAAGCCATCTACGAAAACGCTACAGCGAATATCATTCTCAATGGGGAAAAGCTGAGATCTTTTCCCCCAAAGTCAGCAACGCGGCAGGGATAGCCACTCTCACCACTGCTATTCAACATAGTATTAGAAGTCCTAGCCACAGCAATCAGACAACAAAAAGTAATCCAAGGCATCCAAATCGGCAGAGAGGAAGTCAAACTCTCTCTCTTGGCAGATGATATGATACTTTATGTGGAAAACCCAAAAGACTCCACCCCAAATCTGCTAGAACTCACACAGCAATTCCGTCAAGTAGCAGGCTATAAAATCAATGCACAGGAATCAGTGGCATTCCTATACAACAACAACAAGACAGAAGAGAGACAAATCAAGGAGTCGATCCCATTCACAACTGCACCCAAAACCAGAAGAGACCTAGGAATATATTCATCCCAAGAGGCAAGGGATCTGTACTCAGAAAACTACAAAATACGAAGGAAAGAAATTGAAGAAGACACAAAGAAACGGAAAAACGTTCCATGCTCATGGATTGGGAGAACCAACATTGTGAAGAGGTCAATGCTACCTAGAGCAATCTACACATGCAATGCAATCCCCATCAAAATACCATCCACTTTTTTCCACGAAATGGAACAAATAATCCTAAAATTTGAATGGAACCTGAAGAGACCCCGAGTAGCCAGAGGAATATTGAGAAAGAAAAGCAAAGCTGGCGGCATCACAATTCTGGACTTCCAGCTCTATGACAAAGCTGTCATCATCAAGACAGTATGGTACTGGCACAAAAACAGACACATGGATCCATGGAACAGAATCGAGAGCCCAGAAATGGACCCTCAACTCTATGGTCAACTTATCTTTGACAGAGCAGGAAGGAATGTCCAATGGCAAAAAGAGAGTCTCTTCAACAACTGGTGTTGGGAGAATTGGACAGCCCCATGCAGAAGAATGACACTGGACCATTTCCTGACACCACACACAGAAGTAGACGCCAAATGGTTGAAAGACCTCAATGTGAGACAGGAGTCCTTCAAAATCCTAAAGGAGGACACAGGTAGCAAGCTCTTCGACCTCAGCCGCAGCAACTTCTTCCTAGAAACATCACCAAAGGCACGGGAAGCCAGGGCAAAAATGAACTATTGGGATTTCATCAAGATAAAAAGCTTTGGCACAGCAAAAGAAACAGTCCACAAAACCAAAAGACAACCGACAGAATGGGAGAAATTATTTGCAAATGACATATCAGATAAAGGGCTACTATCCAATATGTATAAAAACTTATCAAACTCAACACCCAAAGAACAAATAATCCAATCAAGAAATAGGCAGAAGACATGAACAGACATTTTTCCAAAGAAGACATCCAAATGGCCCACAGGCACATGAAAAAGTGCTCAACACGGCTCGGCATCAGGGAAATCCAAATCAAAACCTCAATGAGATACCACCTCACACCCGTCAGAATGGCTCAAATGAACAAGTCAGGGAACGACAGAGGTTGGCGGGGATGTGGAGAAAGGGGAACCCGCCGACACTGGTGGTGGGAATGCAAGCTGGTGCAACCCCTCTGGAAAAGTGTATGGAGGTTCCTCAAACAGTTATAATTAGAGCTACCATTCGATCCAGCAATTGCACTCCTGGGTATTTACCCCAAAGATACAAATGTAGGGACCCGAAGCGGTACGTGCACCCCATTGTTTATAGCAGCAATATCCACAATAGCCAAACGGTGGAAAGAGCCAAGATGTCCATCGACAGATGAATGGATAAAGAAGAGGTGGTATATATATACACAATGGACTATTACGCAGCCATCAAAAGGAATGAGGTGTTGCCATGGACAACGACGTGGATGGAACTGGAGGGTCCGACGATTAGTGAAATAAGTCAATCAGAGAAAGACATGTATCATATGACCTCACTGATATGAGGGATTCCTAATCTCAGGAACAGAGTGAGGCTTGCCGGAGTAATCGGGGGGGGGGATGGGGTGGCTGGGTGATAGACTTTGGGGAGGGTATGAGCTACGGTGAGCGCTGTGAATTGTGTAAGACTGTTGAATCACAGATCTGTACTTCTGAAACAAATAACGCAACATATTTTAAGAATAAAGGAAAACAAGGAGACAGCAGGAGAGGAAGAATGAAGGGGAGTTAGTGAGAGGGGGAGACGGACCAGGAGAGATGATGGATTCTGAAAAAAAATCCGAGGTTTCTAGAGGGGAGGTGGGTCGGTGGATTGGTTTGACTGGTGATGGTTATTAAAGAGGGCACATTCTGCATGGAGCACTGTGTGTTAGGAACAAACAATGAATCATGGGACAGTACACCAAAACAAATGATGTAGTACATGGTGATTAACAAAGCAATAAAAAACAAAGACTGTAATAAGAGATGAAGAAGGACACTATATCCTCCTTAAAGGGTCTATCCAACAAGAAGATCTCACAATTGTAAATATCTATGCCCCGAACATGGGAGCATCCAATTATATAAGGCAATTAAGAAGAAAAGCAAAGAAACACATTGACCACCATACAATCATAGTGGGGGACTTTAACACCCCCCTGACTGAAATGGCCAGATCATCTAAGCAAAAGATCAACAAGGAAATAAAGACTTTAAATGACACACTGGACCAAATGGACTTCACAGACATATTCAGAACGTTCCATCCCAATGCAACGGAATACACATTCTTCTCTAGTGC
Organism: Eumetopias jubatus; assembly: GCF_037043125.1. NCBI lineage: Eukaryota > Metazoa > Chordata > Mammalia > Carnivora > Otariidae > Eumetopias > Eumetopias jubatus. The sequence continues at coordinate 198,101 of NW_028274923.1, read as the reverse complement.
CCATGGAACATTCTCCAGAATGGATCACATCCTAGGTCACAAATCAGGTCTCAACCGGTACCCAAAGATTGGGATCATTCCCTGCACATTTTCAGACCACAATGTTTTGAAACTAGAACTCAATCACAAGAGGAGAGTCGGAAAGAACTCAAATACATGGAGGCTAAAGAGCATCCTACGAAAGAATGAATGGGTCAACCAGGAAATTAAAGAAGAATTTAAAAAGTTCATGGAAACCAATGAAAATGAAAACTCAACTGTCCAAAATCTTTGGGATACAGCCAAGGCAGTCCTGCGAGGAAAGTATATAGCAATACAAGCCTTTCTCAAGAAACAAGAAAGGTCTCAAATACACACCCAACCCTACACCTAAAGGAGCTGGAGAAAGAACGGCAAATAAAGCCTAAACCCAGCAGGAGAAGAGAAATCATGCAGTTCAGAGCAGAAATCAATGAAATAGAACCCAGAAGAACAGTAGAATTGATCAACGGAACTAGGAGCTGGTACTTTGAAAGAATTCACAAGATTGATACACCCCTGTCCAGGCTGATCAAAAAGAAAAGAGAAATGACCCAAATCAACAAAATCATGAATGAAAGAGGAGAGATCACAAACAACACCAAAGAAATACAAACAATTATAAGAACGTAATCTGAGCAACCCTAGGGCAGCAAATTCCATAACCTGGAAGAAATGGGTGCATTCCTAGAGATGTGTCAACTAACAAAACTGACCCAGGAAGAAATAGAAAACATGAACAGTCCTATAACCACGAAGGCAATTGAAGTAGTCATCAAAAACCTCCCAAGAAACCAAAGCCCAGGGCCAGATGGTTTCCCAGGGGAATTCTATCAGACATTTAAAGAAGAATTAATACCTATTCTCCTGAAACTGTTCCAAACAATAGAAATGGAAGGAAAACTTCCAAACTCATTTATGAGGCCACCATTACCTTGATTCCAAAACCAGACAAAGATCCCATCAAAAAGGAGAATTAGAGACCAATATCCTTGATGAACATCGATGCAAAAATTCTCACCAAAATACTAGCCAAGAGGACCCAACAGTACATGAAAAGGAGTATTCACCATGACCAAGTGGGATTTATCCCTGGGCTGCAAGGCTGGTTCAACATCCGCAAATCAGTCAACGTGATCAAATACATTAACAAAAGAAAGAACGAGAATCATATGATCCTCCCAAGAGATGCAGAAAAAGCATTGGACAAAGTACAGCACCCTTTCTGGATCAAAACTCTTCAGAGTATAGGGACAGCGGGTACATACCTCAATATCATAAAAGCCATCTACGAAAACGCTACAGCGAATATCATTCTCAATGGGGAAAAGCTGAGATCTTTTCCCCCAAAGTCAGCAACGCGGCAGGGATAGCCACTCTCACCACTGCTATTCAACATAGTATTAGAAGTCCTAGCCACAGCAATCAGACAACAAAAAGTAATCCAAGGCATCCAAATCGGCAGAGAGGAAGTCAAACTCTCACTCTTGGCAGATGATATGATACTTTATGTGGAAAACCCAAAAGACTCCACCCCAAAACTGCTAGAACTCACACAGCAATTCCGTCAAGTAGCAGGCTATAAAATCAATGCACAGGAATCAGTGGCATTCCTATACAACAACAACAAGACAGAAGAGAGACAAATCAAGGAGTCGATCCCATTCACAACTGCACCCAAAACCAGAAGAGACCTAGGAATATATTCATCCCAAGAGGCAAGGGATCTGTACTCAGAAAACTACAAAATACGAAGGAAAGAAATTGAAGAAGACACAAAGAAACGGAAAAACGTTCCATGCTCATGGATTGGGAGAACCAACATTGTGAAGAGGTCAATGCTACCTAGAGCAATCTACACATGCAATGCAATCCCCATCAAAATACCATCCACTTTTTTCCACGAAATGGAACAAATAATCCTAAAATTTGAATGGAACCTGAAGAGACCCCGAGTAGCCAGAGGAATATTGAGAAAGAAAAGCAAAGCTGGCGGCATCACAATTCTGGACTTCCAGCTCTATGACAAAGCTGTCATCATCAAGACAGTATGGTACTGGCACAAAAACAGACACATGGATCCATGGAACAGAATCGAGAGCCCAGAAATGGACCCTCAACTCTATGGTCAACTTATCTTTGACAGAGCAGGAAGGAATGTCCAATGGCAAAAAGAGAGTCTCTTCAACAACTGGTGTTGGGAGAATTGGACAGCCCCATGCAGAAGAATGACACTGGACCATTTCCTGACACCACACACAGAAGTAGACGCCAAATGTTTGAAAGACCTCAATGTGAGACAGGAGTCCATCAAAATCCTAAAGGAGGACACAGGTAGCAAGCTCTTCGACCTCAGCCGCAGCAACTTCTTCCTAGAAACATCACCAAAGGCACGGGAAGCCAGGGCAAAAATGAACTATTGGGATTTCATCAAGATAAAAAGCTTTGGCACAGCAAAAGAAACAGTCCACAAAACCAAAAGACAACCGACAGAATGGGAGAAATTATTTGCAAATGACATATCAGATAAAGGGCTACTATCCAATATGTATAAAAACTTATCAAACTCAACACCCAAAGAACAAATAATCCAATCAAGAAATAGGCAGAAGACATGAACAGACATTTTTCCAAAGAAGACATCCAAATGGCCCACAGGCACATGAAAAAGTGCTCAACACGGCTCGGCATCAGGGAAATCCAAATCAAAACCTCAATGAGATACCACCCCACACCCGTCAGAATGGCTCAAATGAACAAGTCAGGGAACGACAGAGGTTGGCGGGGATGTGGAGAAAGGGGAACCCTCCTACACTGGTGGTGGGAATGCAAGCTGGTGCAACCCCTCTGGAAAAGTGTATGGAGGTTCCTCAAACAGTTATAATTAGAGCTACCATTCGATCCAGCAATTGCACTCCTGGGTATTTACCCCAAAGATACAAATGTAGGGACCCGAAGCGGTACGTGCACCCCATTGTTTATAGCAGCAATATCCACAATAGCCAAACGGTGGAAAGAGCCAAGATGTCCATCGACAGATGAATGGATAAAGAAGAGGTGGTATATATATACACAATGGACTATTACGCAGCCATCAAAAGGAATGAGGTGTTGCCATGGACAACGACGTGGATGGAACTGGAGGGTCCGACGATTAGTGAAATAAGTCAATCAGAGAAAGACATGTATCATATGACCTCACTGATATGAGGGATTCTTAATCTCAGGAACAGAGTGAGGCTTGCTGGAGTGGTCGGGGGGGGGATGGGGTGGCTGGGTGATAGACTTTGGGGAGGGTATGAGCTACGGTGAGCGCTGTGAATTGTGTAAGACTGTTGAATCACAGATCTGTACTTCTGAAACAAATAACGCAACATATTTTAAGAATAAAGGAAAACAAGGAGACAGCAGGAGAGGAAGAATGAAGGGGAGTTAGTGAGAGGGGGAGACGGACCAGGAGAGATGATGGATTCTGAAAAAAAATCCGAGGTTTCTAGAGGGGAGGTGGGTCGGTGGATTGGTTTGACTGGTGATGGTTATTAAAGAGGGCACATTCTGCATGGAGCACTGTGTGTTAGGAACAAACAATGAATCATGGGACAGTACACCAAAACAAATGATGTAGTACATGGTGATTAACAAAGCAATAAAAAACAAAGACTGTAATAAGAGATGAAGAAGGACACTATATCCTCCTTAAAGGGTCTATCCAACAAGAAGATCTCACAATTGTAAATATCTATGCCCCGAACATGGGAGCATCCAATTATATAAGGCAATTAAGAAGAAAAGCAAAGAAACACATTGACCACCATACAATCATAGTGGGGGACTTTAACACCCCCCTGACTGAAATGGCCAGATCATCTAAGCAAAAGATCAACAAGGAAATAAAGACTTTAAATGACACACTGGACCAAATGGACTTCACAGACATATTCAGAACGTTCCATCCCAATGCAACGGAATACACTTTCTTCTCTAGTGCCCATGGAACATTCTCCAGAATGGATCACATCCTAGGTCACAAATCAGGTCTCAACCGGTACCCAAAGATTGGGATCATTCCCTGCACATTTTCAGACCACAATGCTTTGAAACTAGAACTCAATCACAAGAGGAAAGTGGGAAAGAACTCAAATACATGGAGGCTAAAGAGCATCCTACGAAAGAATGAATGGGTCAACCAGGAAATTAAAGAAGAATTTAAAAAGTTCATGGAAACCAATGAAAATGAAAACTCAACTGTCCAAAATCTTTGGGATACAGCCAAGGCAGTCCTGCGAGGAAAGTATATAGCAATACAAGCCTTTCTCAAGAAACAAGAAAGGTCTCAAATACACACCCAACCCTACACCTAAAGGAGCTGGAGAAAGAACGGCAAATAAAGCCTAAACCCAGCAGGAGAAGAGAAATCATGCAGTTCAGAGCAGAAATCAATGAAATAGAACCCAGAAGAACAGTAGAAGTGATCAACGGAACTAGGAGCTGGTACTTTGAAAGAATTCACAAGATTGATACACCCCTGTCCAGGCTGATCAAAAAGAAAAGAGAAATGACCCAAATCAACAAAATCATGAATGAAAGAGGAGAGATCACAAACAACACCAAAGAAATACAAACAAGTATAAGAACGTAATCTGAGCAACCCTAGGGCAGCAAATTCCATAACCTGGAAGAAATGGGTGCATTCCTAGAGATGTGTCAACTAACAAAACTGACCCAGGAAGAAATAGAAAACATGAACAGTCCTATAACCACGAAGGCAATTGAAGTAGTCATCAAAAACCTCCCAAGAAACCAAAGCCCAGGGCCAGATGGTTTCCCAGGGGAATTCTATCAGACATTTAAAGAAGAATTAATACCTATTCTCCTGAAACTGTTCCAAACAATAGAAATGGAAGGAAAACTTCCAAACTCATTTATGAGGCCACCATTACCTTGATTCCAAAACCAGACAAAGATCCCATCAAAAAGGAGAATTAGAGACCAATATCCTTGATGAACATCGATGCAAAAATTCTCACCAAAATACTAGCCAAGAGGACCCAACAGTACATGAAAAGGAGTATTCACCATGACCAAGTGGGATTTATCCCTGGGCTGCAAGGCTGGTTCAACATCCGCAAATCAGTCAACGTGATCAAATACATTAACAAAAGAAAGAACGAGAATCATATGATCCTCCCAAGAGATGCAGAAAAAGCATTGGACAAAGTACAGCACCCTTTCTGGATCAAAACTCTTCAGAGTATAGGGACAGCGGGTACATACCTCAATATCATAAAAGCCATCTACGAAAACGCTACAGCGAATATCATTCTCAATGGGGAAAAGCTGAGATCTTTTCCCCCAAAGTCAGCAACGCGGCAGGGATAGCCACTCTCACCACTGCTATTCAACATAGTATTAGAAGTCCTAGCCACAGCAATCAGACAACAAAAAGTAATCCAAGGCATCCAAATCGGCAGAGAGGAAGTCAAACTCTCTCTCTTGGCAGATGATATGATACTTTATGTGGAAAACCCAAAAGACTCCACCCCAAATCTGCTAGAACTCACACAGCAATTCCGTCAAGTAGCAGGCTATAAAATCAATGCACAGGAATCAGTGGCATTCCTATACAACAACAACAAGACAGAAGAGAGACAAATCAAGGAGTCGATCCCATTCACAACTGCACCCAAAACCAGAAGAGACCTAGGAATATATTCATCCCAAGAGGCAAGGGATCTGTACTCAGAAAACTACAAAATACGAAGGAAAGAAATTGAAGAAGACACAAAGAAACGGAAAAACGTTCCATGCTCATGGATTGGGAGAACCAACATTGTGAAGAGGTCAATGCTACCTAGAGCAATCTACACATGCAATGCAATCCCCATCAAAATACCATCCACTTTTTTCCACGAAATGGAACAAATAATCCTAAAATTTGAATGGAACCTGAAGAGACCCCGAGTAGCCAGAGGAATATTGAGAAAGAAAAGCAAAGCTGGCGGCATCACAATTCTGGACTTCCAGCTCTATGACAAAGCTGTCATCATCAAGACAGTATGGTACTGGCACAAAAACAGACACATGGATCCATGGAACAGAATCGAGAGCCCAGAAATGGACCCTCAACTCTATGGTCAACTTATCTTTGACAGAGCAGGAAGGAATGTCCAATGGCAAAAAGAGAGTCTCTTCAACAACTGGTGTTGGGAGAATTGGACAGCCCCATGCAGAAGAATGACACTGGACCATTTCCTGACACCACACACAGAAGTAGACGCCAAATGTTTGAAAGACCTCAATGTGAGACAGGAGTCCATCAAAATCCTAAAGGAGGACACAGGTAGCAAGCTCTTCGACCTCAGCCGCAGCAACTTCTTCCTAGAAACATCACCAAAGGCACGGGAAGCCAGGGCAAAAATGAACTATTGGGATTTCATCAAGATAAAAAGCTTTGGCACAGCAAAAGAAACAGTCCACAAAACCAAAAGACAACCGACAGAATGGGAGAAATTATTTGCAAATGACATATCAGATAAAGGGCTACTATCCAATATGTATAAAAACTTATCAAACTCAACACCCAAAGAACAAATAATCCAATCAAGAAATAGGCAGAAGACATGAACAGACATTTTTCCAAAGAAGACATCCAAATGGCCCACAGGCACATGAAAAAGTGCTCAACACGGCTCGGCATCAGGGAAATCCAAATCAAAACCTCAATGAGATACCACCTCACACCCGTCAGAATGGCTCAAATGAACAAGTCAGGGAACGACAGAGGTTGGCGGGGATGTGGAGAAAGGGGAACCCTCCTACACTGGTGGTGGGAATGCAAGCTGGTGCAACCCCTCTGGAAAAGTGTATGGAGGTTCCTCAAACAGTTATAATTAGAGCTACCATTCGATCCAGCAATTGCACTCCTGGGTATTTACCCCAAAGATACAAATGTAGGGACCCGAAGCGGTACGTGCACCCCATTGTTTATAGCAGCAATATCCACAATAGCCAAACGGTGGAAAGAGCCAAGATGTCCATCGACAGATGAATGGATAAAGAAGAGGTGGTATATATATACACAATGGACTATTACGCAGCCATCAAAAGGAATGAGGTGTTGCCATGGACAACGACGTGGATGGAACTGGAGGGTCCGACGATTAGTGAAATAAGTCAATCAGAGAAAGACATGTATCATATGACCTCACTGATATGAGGGATTCTTAATCTCAGGAACAGAGTGAGGCTTGCTGGAGTGGTCGGGGGGGGGATGGGGTGGCTGGGTGATAGACTTTGGGGAGGGTATGAGCTACGGTGAGCGCTGTGAATTGTGTAAGACTGTTGAATCACAGATCTGTACTTCTGAAACAAATAACGCAACATATTTTAAGAATAAAGGAAAACAAGGAGACAGCAGGAGAGGAAGAATGAAGGGGAGTTAGTGAGAGGGGGAGACGGACCAGGAGAGATGATGGATTCTGAAAAAAAATCCGAGGTTTCTAGAGGGGAGGTGGGTCGGTGGATTGGTTTGACTGGTGATGGTTATTAAAGAGGGCACATTCTGCATGGAGCACTGTGTGTTAGGAACAAACAATGAATCATGGGACAGTACACCAAAACAAATGATGTAGTACATGGTGATTAACAAAGCAATAAAAAACAAAGACTGTAATAAGAGATGAAGAAGGACACTATATCCTCCTTAAAGGGTCTATCCAACAAGAAGATCTCACAATTGTAAATATCTATGCCCCGAACATGGGAGCATCCAATTATATAAGGCAATTAAGAAGAAAAGCAAAGAAACACATTGACCACCATACAATCATAGTGGGGGACTTTAACACCCCCCTGACTGAAATGGCCAGATCATCTAAGCAAAAGATCAACAAGGAAAGAAAGACTTTAAATGACACACTGGACCAAATGGACTTCACAGACATATTCAGAACGTTCCATCCCAATGCAACGGAATACACTTTCTTCTCTAGTGCCCATGGAACATTCTCCAGAATGGATCACATCCTAGGTCACAAATCAGGTCTCAACCGGTACCCAAAGATTGGGATCATTCCCTGCACATTTTCAGACCACAATGCTTTGAAACTAGAATTCAATCACAAGAGGAAAGTGGGAAAGAACTCAAATACATGGAGGCTAAAGAGCATCCTACGAAAGAATGAATGGGTCAACCAGGAAATTAAAGAAGAATTTAAAAAGTTCATGGAAACCAATGAAAATGAAAACTCAACTGTCCAAAATCTTTGGGATACAGCCAAGGCAGTCCTGCGAGGAAAGTATATAGCAATACAAGCCTTTCTCAAGAAACAAGAAAGGTCTCAAATACACACCCAACCCTACACCTAAAGGAGCTGGAGAAAGAACGGCAAATAAAGCCTAAACCGAGCAGGAGAAGAGAAATCATGCAGTTCAGAGCAGAAATCAATGAAATAGAACCCAGAAGAACAGTAGAAGTGATCAACGGAACTAGGAGCTGGTACTTTGAAAGAATTCACAAGATTGATACACCCCTGTCCAGGCTGATCAAAAAGAAAAGAGAAATGACCCAAATCAACAAAATCATGAATGAAAGAGGAGAGATCACAAACAACACCAAAGAAATACAAACAATTATAAGAACGTAATCTGAGCAACCCTAGGGCAGCAAATTCCATAACCTGGAAGAAATGGGTGCATTCCTAGAGATGTGTCAACTAACAAAACTGACCCAGGAAGAAATAGAAAACATGAACAGTCCTATAACCACGAAGGCAATTGAAGTAGTCATCAAAAACCTCCCAAGAAACCAAAGCCCAGGGCCAGATGGTTTCCCAGGGGAATTCTATCAGACATTTAAAGAAGAATTAATACCTATTCTCCTGAAACTGTTCCAAACAATAGAAATGGAAGGAAAACTTCCAAACTCATTTATGAGGCCACCATTACCTTGATTCCAAAACCAGACAAAGATCCCATCAAAAAGGAGAATTAGAGACCAATATCCTTGATGAACATCGATGCAAAAATTCTCACCAAAATACTAGCCAAGAGGACCCAACAGTACATGAAAAGGAGTATTCACCATGACCAAGTGGGATTTATCCCTGGGCTGCAAGGCTGGTTCAACATCCGCAAATCAGTCAACGTGATCAAATACATTAACAAAAGAAAGAACGAGAATCATATGATCCTCCCAAGAGATGCAGAAAAAGCATTGGACAAAGTACAGCACCCTTTCTGGATCAAAACTCTTCAGAGTATAGGGACAGCGGGTACATACCTCAATATCATAAAAGCCATCTACGAAAACGCTACAGCGAATATCATTCTCAATGGGGAAAAGCTGAGATCTTTTCCCCCAAAGTCAGCAACGCGGCAGGGATAGCCACTCTCACCACTGCTATTCAACATAGTATTAGAAGTCCTAGCCACAGCAATCAGACAACAAAAAGTAATCCAAGGCATCCAAATCGGCAGAGAGGAAGTCAAACTCTCTCTCTTGGCAGATGATATGATACTTTATGTGGAAAACCCAAAAGACTCCACCCCAAATCTGCTAGAACTCACACAGCAATTCCGTCAAGTAGCAGGCTATAAAATCAATGCACAGGAATCAGTGGCATTCCTATACAACAACAACAAGACAGAAGAGAGACAAATCAAGGAGTCGATCCCATTCACAACTGCACCCAAAACCAGAAGAGACCTAGGAATATATTCATCCCAAGAGGCAAGGGATCTGTACTCAGAAAACTACAAAATACGAAGGAAAGAAATTGAAGAAGACACAAAGAAACGGAAAAACGTTCCATGCTCATGGATTGGGAGAACCAACATTGTGAAGAGGTCAATGCTACCTAGAGCAATCTACACATGCAATGCAATCCCCATCAAAATACCATCCACTTTTTTCCACGAAATGGAACAAATAATCCTAAAATTTGAATGGAACCTGAAGAGACCCCGAGTAGCCAGAGGAATATTGAGAAAGAAAAGCAAAGCTGGCGGCATCACAATTCTGGACTTCCAGCTCTATGACAAAGCTGTCATCATCAAGACAGTATGGTACTGGCACAAAAACAGACACATGGATCCATGGAACAGAATCGAGAGCCCAGAAATGGACCCTCAACTCTATGGTCAACTTATCTTTGACAGAGCAGGAAGGAATGTCCAATGGCAAAAAGAGAGTCTCTTCAACAACTGGTGTTGGGAGAATTGGACAGCCCCATGCAGAAGAATGACACTGGACCATTTCCTGACACCACACACAGAAGTAGACGCCAAATGTTTGAAAGACCTCAATGTGAGACAGGAGTCCATCAAAATCCTAAAGGAGGACACAGGTAGCAAGCTCTTCGACCTCAGCCGCAGCAACTTCTTCCTAGAAACATCACCAAAGGCACGGGAAGCCAGGGCAAAAATGAACTATTGGGATTTCATCAAGATAAAAAGCTTTGGCACAGCAAAAGAAACAGTCCACAAAACCAAAAGACAACCGACAGAATGGGAGAAATTATTTGCAAATGACATATCAGATAAAGGGCTACTATCCAATATGTATAAAAACTTATCAAACTCAACACCCAAAGAACAAATAATCCAATCAAGAAATAGGCAGAAGACATGAACAGACATTTTTCCAAAGAAGACATCCAAATGGCCCACAGGCACATGAAAAAGTGCTCAACACGGCTCGGCATCAGGGAAATCCAAATCAAAACCTCAATGAGATACCACCTCACACCCGTCAGAATGGCTCAAATGAACAAGTCAGGGAACGACAGAGGTTGGCGGGGATGTGGAGAAAGGGGAACCCTCCTACACTGCTGGTGGGAATGCAAGCTGGTGCAACCCCTCTGGAAAAGTGTATGGAGGTTCCTCAAACAGTTATAATTAGAGCTACCATTCGATCCAGCAATTGCACTCCTGGGTATTTACCCCAAAGATACAAATGTAGGGACCCGAAGCGGTACGTGCACCCCATTGTTTATAGCAGCAATATCCACAATAGCCAAACGGTGGAAAGAGCCAAGATGTCCATCGACAGATGAATGGATAAAGAAGAGGTGGTATATATATACACAATGGACTATTACGCAGCCATCAAAAGGAATGAGGTGTTGCCATGGACAACGACGTGGATGGAACTGGAGGGTCCGACGATTAGTGAAATAAGTCAATCAGAGAAAGACATGTATCATATGACCTCACTGATATGAGGGATTCTTAATCTCAGGAACAGAGTGAGGCTTGCTGGAGTGGTCGGGGGGGGGATGGGGTGGCTGGGTGATAGACTTTGGGGAGGGTATGAGCTACGGTGAGCGCTGTGAATTGTGTAAGACTGTTGAATCACAGATCTGTACTTCTGAAACAAATAACGCAACATATTTTAAGAATAAAGGAAAACAAGGAGACAGCAGGAGAGGAAGAATGAAGGGGAGTTAGTGAGAGGGGGAGACGGACCAGGAGAGATGATGGATTCTGAAAAAAAATCCGAGGTTTCTAGAGGGGAGGTGGGTCGGTGGATTGGTTTGACTGGTGATGGTTATTAAAGAGGGCACATTCTGCATGGAGCACTGTGTGTTAGGAACAAACAATGAATCATGGGACAGTACACCAAAACAAATGATGTAGTACATGGTGATTAACAAAGCAATAAAAAACAAAGACTGTAATAAGAGATGAAGAAGGACACTATATCCTCCTTAAAGGGTCTATCCAACAAGAAGATCTCACAATTGTAAATATCTATGCCCCGAACATGGGAGCATCCAATTATATAAGGCAATTAAGAAGAAAAGCAAAGAAACACATTGACCACCATACAATCATAGTGGGGGACTTTAACACCCCCCTGACTGAAATGGCCAGATCATCTAAGCAAAAGATCAACAAGGAAAGAAAGACTTTAAATGACACACTGGACCAAATGGACTTCACAGACATATTCAGAACGTTCCATCCCAATGCAACGGAATACACTTTCTTCTCTAGTGCCCATGGAACATTCTCCAGAATGGATCACATCCTAGGTCACAAATCAGGTCTCAACCGGTACCCAAAGATTGGGATCATTCCCTGCACATTTTCAGACCACAATGCTTTGAAACTAGAATTCAATCACAAGAGGAAAGTGGGAAAGAACTCAAATACATGGAGGCTAAAGAGCATCCTACGAAAGAATGAATGGGTCAACCAGGAAATTAAAGAAGAATTTAAAAAGTTCATGGAAACCAATGAAAATGAAAACTCAACTGTCCAAAATCTTTGGGATACAGCCAAGGCAGTCCTGCGAGGAAAGTATATAGCAATACAAGCCTTTCTCAAGAAACAAGAAAGGTCTCAAATACACACCCAACCCTACACCTAAAGGAGCTGGAGAAAGAACGGCAAATAAAGCCTAAACCGAGCAGGAGAAGAGAAATCATGCAGTTCAGAGCAGAAATCAATGAAATAGAACCCAGAAGAACAGTAGAAGTGATCAACGGAACTAGGAGCTGGTACTTTGAAAGAATTCACAAGATTGATACACCCCTGTCCAGGCTGATCAAAAAGAAAAGAGAAATGACCCAAATCAACAAAATCATGAATGAAAGAGGAGAGATCACAAACAACACCAAAGAAATACAAACAATTATAAGAACGTAATCTGAGCAACCCTAGGGCAGCAAATTCCATAACCTGGAAGAAATGGGTGCATTCCTAGAGATGTGTCAACTAACAAAACTGACCCAGGAAGAAATAGAAAACATGAACAGTCCTATAACCACGAAGGCAATTGAAGTAGTCATCAAAAACCTCCCAAGAAACCAAAGCCCAGGGCCAGATGGTTTCCCAGGGGAATTCTATCAGACATTTAAAGAAGAATTAATACCTATTCTCCTGAAACTGTTCCAAACAATAGAAATGGAAGGAAAACTTCCAAACTCATTTATGAGGCCACCATTACCTTGATTCCAAAACCAGACAAAGATCCCATCAAAAAGGAGAATTAGAGACCAATATCCTTGATGAACATCGTTGCAAAAATTCTCACCAAAATACTAGCCAAGAGGACCCAACAGTACATGAAAAGGAGTATTCACCATGACCAAGTGGGATTTATCCCTGGGCTGCAAGGCTGGTTCAACATCCGCAAATCAGTCAACGTGATCAAATACATTAACAAAAGAAAGAACGAGAATCATATGATCCTCCCAAGAGATGCAGAAAAAGCATTGGACAAAGTACAGCAACCTTTCTGGATCAAAACTCTTCAGAGTATAGGGACAGCGGGTACATACCTCAATATCATAAAAGCCATCTACGAAAACGCTACAGCGAATATCATTCTCAATGGGGAAAAGCTGAGATCTTTTCCCCCAAAGTCAGCAACGCGGCAGGGATAGCCACTCTCACCACTGCTATTCAACATAGTATTAGAAGTCCTAGCCACAGCAATCAGACAACAAAAAGTAATCCAAGGCATCCAAATCGGCAGAGAGGAAGTCAAACTCTCACTCTTGGCAGATGATATGATACTTTATGTGGAAAACCCAAAAGACTCCACCCCAAAACTGCTAGAACTCACACAGCAATTCCGTCAAGTAGCAGGCTATAAAATCAATGCACAGGAATCAGTGGCATTCCTATACACCAACAACAAGACAGAAGAGAGACAAATCAAGGAGTCGATCCCATTCACAACTGCACCCAAAACCAGAAGAGACCTAGGAATATATTCATCCCAAGAGGCAAAGGATCTGTACTCAGAAAACTACAAAATACGCAGGAAAGAAATTGAAGAAGACACAAAGAAACGGAAAAACGTTCCATGCTCATGGATTGGGAGAACCAACATTGTGAAGAGGTCAATGCTACCTAGAGCAATCTACACATGCAATGCAATCCCCATCAAAATACCATCCACTTTTTTCCACGAAATGGAACAAATAATCCTAAAATTTGAATGGAACCTGAAGAGACCCCGAGTAGCCAGAGGAATATTGAGAAAGAAAAGCAAAGCTGGCGGCATCACAATTCTGGACTTCCAGCTCTATGACAAAGCTGTCATCATCAAGACAGTATGGTACTGGCACAAAAACAGACACATGGATCCATGGAACAGAATCGAGAGCCCAGAAATGGACCCTCAACTCTATGGTCAACTTATCTTTGACAGAGCAGGAAGGAATGTCCAATGGCAAAAAGAGAGTCTCTTCAACAACTGGTGTTGGGAGAATTGGACAGCCCCATGCAGAAGAATGACACTGGACCATTTCCTGACACCACACACAGAAGTAGACGCCAAATGGTTGAAAGACCTCAATGTGAGACAGGAGTCCATCAAAATCCTAAAGGAGGACACAGGTAGCAAGCTCTTCGACCTCAGCCGCAGCAACTTCTTCCTAGAAACATCACCAAAGGCACGGGAAGCCAGGGCAAAAATGAACTATTGGGATTTCATCAAGATAAAAAGCTTTGGCACAGCAAAAGAAACAGTCCACAAAACCAAAAGACAACCGACAGAATGGGAGAAATTATTTGCAAATGACATATCAGATAAAGGGCTACTATCCAATATGTATAAAAACTTATCAAACTCAACACCCAAAGAACAAATAATCCAATCAAGAAATAGGCAGAAGACATGAACAGACATTTTTCCAAAGAAGACATCCAAATGGCCCACAGGCACATGAAAAAGTGCTCAACACGGCTCGGCATCAGGGAAATCCAAATCAAAACCTCAATGAGATACCACCACACACCCGTCAGAATGGCTCAAATGAACAAGTCAGGGAACGACAGAGGTTGGCGGGGATGTGGAGAAAGGGGAACCCTCCGACACTGGTGGTGGGAATGCAAGCTGGTGCAACCCCTCTGGAAAAGTGTATGGAGGTTCCTCAAACAGTTATAATTAGAGCTACCATTCGATCCAGCAATTGCACTCCTGGGTATTTACCCCAAAGATACAAATGTAGGGACCCGAAGCGGTACGTGCACCCCATTGTTTATAGCAGCAATATCCACAATAGCCAAACGGTGGAAAGAGCCAAGATGTCCATCGACAGATGAATGGATAAAGAAGAGGTGGTATATATATACACAATGGACTATTACGCAGCCATCAAAAGGAATGAGGTGTTGCCATGGACAACGACGTGGATGGAACTGGAGGGTCCGACGATTAGTGAAATAAGTCAATCAGAGAAAGACATGTATCATATGACCTCACTGATATGAGGGATTCCTAATCTCAGGAACAGAGTGAGGCTTGCCGGAGTGATCGGGGGGGGGGATGGGGTGGCTGGGTGATAGACTTTGGGGAGGGTATGAGCTACGGTGAGCGCTGTGAATTGTGTAAGACTGTTGAATCACAGATCTGTACTTCTGAAACAAATAACGCAACATATTTTAAGAATAAAGGAAAACAAGGAGACAGCAGGAGAGGAAGAATGAAGGGGAGTTAGTGAGAGGGGGAGACGGACCAGGAGAGATGATGGATTCTGAAAAAAAATCCGAGGTTTCTAGAGGGCAGGTGGGTCGGTGGATTGGTTTGACTGGTGATGGTTATTAAAGAGGGCACATTCTGCATGGAGCACTGTGAGTTAGGAACAAACAATGAATCATGGGACAGTACACCAAAACAAATGATGTAGTACATGGTGATTAACAAAGCAATAAAAAACAAAGACTGTAATAAGAGATGAAGAAGGACACTATATCCTCCTTAAAGGGTCTATCCAACAAGAAGATCTCACAATTGTAAATATCTATGCCCCGAACATGGGAGCATCCAATTATATAAGGCAATTAAGAAGAAAAGCAAAGAAACACATTGACCACCATACAATCATAGTGGGGGACTTTAACACCCCCCTGACTGAAATGGCCAGATCATCTAAGCAAAAGATCAACAAGGAAATAAAGACTTTAAATGACACACTGGACCAAATGGACTTCACAGACATATTCAGAACGTTCCATCCCAATGCAACGGAATACACATTCTTCTCTAGTGCCCATGGAACATTCTCCAGAATGGATCACATCCTAGGTCACAAATCAGGTCTCAACCGGTACCCAAAGATTGGGATCATTCCCTGCACATTTTCAGACCACAATGTTTTGAAACTAGAACTCAATCACAAGAGGAGAGTCGGAAAGAACTCAAATACATGGAGGCTAAAGAGCATCCTACGAAAGAATGAATGGGTCAACCAGGAAATTAAAGAAGAATTTAAAAAGTTCATGGAAACCAATGAAAATGAAAACTCAACTGTCCAAAATCTTTGGGATACAGCCAAGGCAGTCCTGCGAGGAAAGTATATAGCAATACAAGCCTTTCTCAAGAAACAAGAAAGGTCTCAAATACACACCCAACCCTACCCCTAAAGGAGCTGGAGAAAGAACGGCAAATAAAGCCTAAACCCAGCAGGAGAAGAGAAATCATGCAGTTCAGAGCAGAAATCAATGAAATAGAACCCAGAAGAACAGTAGAAGTGATCAACGGAACTAGGAGCTGGTACTTTGAAAGAATTCACAAGATTGATACACCCCTGTCCAGGCTGATCAAAAAGAAAAGAGAAATGACCCAAATCAACAAAATCATGAATGAAAGAGGAGAGATCACAAACAACACCAAAGAAATACAAACAATTATAAGAACGTAATCTGAGCAACCCTAGGGCAGCAAATTCCATAACCTGGAAGAAATGGGTGCATTCCTAGAGATGTGTCAACTAACAAAACTGACCCAGGAAGAAATAGAAAACATGAACAGTCCTATAACCACGAAGGCAATTGAAGTAGTCATCAAAAACCTCCCAAGAAACCAAAGCCCAGGGCCAGATGGTTTCCCAGGGGAATTCTATCAGACATTTAAAGAAGAATTAATACCTATTCTCCTGAAACTGTTCCAAACAATAGAAATGGAAGGAAAACTTCCAAACTCATTTATGAGGCCACCATTACCTTGATTCCAAAACCAGACAAAGATCCCATCAAAAAGGAGAATTAGAGACCAATATCCTTGATGAACATCGATGCAAAAATTCTCACCAAAATACTAGCCAAGAGGACCCAACAGTACATGAAAAGGAGTATTCACCATGACCAAGTGGGATTTATCCCTGGGCTGCAAGGCTGGTTCAACATCCGCAAATCAGTCAACGTGATCAAATACATTAACAAAAGAAAGAACGAGAATCATATGATCCTCCCAAGAGATGCAGAAAAAGCATTGGACAAAGTACAGCACCCTTTCTGGATCAAAACTCTTCAGAGTATAGGGACAGCGGGTACATACCTCAATATCATAAAAGCCATCTACGAAAACGCTACAGCGAATATCATTCTCAATGGGGAAAAGCTGAGATCTTTTCCCCCAAAGTCAGCAACGCGGCAGGGATAGCCACTCTCACCACTGCTATTCAACATAGTATTAGAAGTCCTAGCCACAGCAATCAGACAACAAAAAGTAATCCAAGGCATCCAAATCGGCAGAGAGGAAGTCAAACTCTCACTCTTGGCAGATGATATGATACTTTATGTGGAAAACCCAAAAGACTCCACCCCAAAACTGCTAGAACTCACACAGCAATTCCGTCAAGTAGCAGGCTATAAAATCAATGCACAGGAATCAGTGGCATTCCTATACAACAACAACAAGACAGAAGAGAGACAAATCAAGGAGTCGATCCCATTCACAACTGCACCCAAAACCAGAAGAGACCTAGGAATATATTCATCCCAAGAGGCAAGGGATCTGTACTCAGAAAACTACAAAATACGAAGGAAAGAAATTGAAGAAGACACAAAGAAACGGAAAAACGTTCCATGCTCATGGATTGGGAGAACCAACATTGTGAAGAGGTCAATGCTACCTAGAGCAATCTACACATGCAATGCAATCCCCATCAAAATACCATCCACTTTTTTCCACGAAATGGAACAAATAATCCTAAAATTTGAATGGAACCTGAAGAGACCCCGAGTAGCCAGAGGAATATTGAGAAAGAAAAGCAAAGCTGGCGGCATCACAATTCTGGACTTCCAGCTCTATGACAAAGCTGTCATCATCAAGACAGTATGGTACTGGCACAAAAACAGACACATGGATCCATGGAACAGAATCGAGAGCCCAGAAATGGACCCTCAACTCTATGGTCAACTTATCTTTGACAGAGCAGGAAGGAATGTCCAATGGCAAAAAGAGAGTCTCTTCAACAACTGGTGTTGGGAGAATTGGACAGCCCCATGCAGAAGAATGACACTGGACCATTTCCTGACACCACACACAGAAGTAGACGCCAAATGTTTGAAAGACCTCAATGTGAGACAGGAGTCCATCAAAATCCTAAAGGAGGACACAGGTAGCAAGCTCTTCGACCTCAGCCGCAGCAACTTCTTCCTAGAAACATCACCAAAGGCACGGGAAGCCAGGGCAAAAATGAACTATTGGGATTTCATCAAGATAAAAAGCTTTGGCACAGCAAAAGAAACAGTCCACAAAACCAAAAGACAACCGACAGAATGGGAGAAATTATTTGCAAATGACATATCAGATAAAGGGCTACTATCCAATATGTATAAAAACTTATCAAACTCAACACCCAAAGAACAAATAATCCAATCAAGAAATAGGCAGAAGACATGAACAGACATTTTTCCAAAGAAGACATCCAAATGGCCCACAGGCACATGAAAAAGTGCTCAACACGGCTCGGCATCAGGGAAATCCAAATCAAAACCTCAATGAGATACCACCTCACACCCGTCAGAATGGCTCAAATGAACAAGTCAGGGAACGACAGAGGTTGGCGGGGATGTGGAGAAAGGGGAACCCTCCTACACTGGTGGTGGGAATGCAAGCTGGTGCAACCCCTCTGGAAAAGTGTATGGAGGTTCCTCAAACAGTTATAATTAGAGCTACCATTCGATCCAGCAATTGCACTCCTGGGTATTTACCCCAAAGATACAAATGTAGGGACCCGAAGCGGTACGTGCACCCCATTGTTTATAGCAGCAATATCCACAATAGCCAAACGGTGGAAAGAGCCAAGATGTCCATCGACAGATGAATGGATAAAGAAGAGGTGGTATATATATACACAATGGACTATTACGCAGCCATCAAAAGGAATGAGGTGTTGCCATGGACAACGACGTGGATGGAACTGGAGGGTCCGACGATTAGTGAGATAAGTCAATCAGAGAAAGACATGTATCATATGACCTCACTGATATGAGGGATTCTTAATCTCAGGAACAGAGTGAGGCTTGCCGGAGTGGTCGGGGGGGGGATGGGGTGGCTGGGTGATAGACTTTGGGGAGGGTATGAGCTACGGTGAGCGCTGTGAATTGTGTAAGACTGTTGAATCACAGATCTGTACTTCTGAAACAAATAACGCAACATATTTTAAGAATAAAGGAAAACAAGGAGACAGCAGGAGAGGAAGAATGAAGGGGAGTTAGTGAGAGGGGGAGACGGACCAGGAGAGATGATGGATTCTGAAAAAAAATCCGAGGTTTCTAGAGGGGAGGTGGGTCGGTGGATTGGTTTGACTGGTGATGGTTATTAAAGAGGGCACATTCTGCATGGAGCACTGTGTGTTAGGAACAAACAATGAATCATGGGACAGTACACCAAAACAAATGATGTAGTACATGGTGATTAACAAAGCAATAAAAAACAAAGACTGTAATAAGAGATGAAGAAGGACACTATATCCTCCTTAAAGGGTCTATCCAACAAGAAGATCTCACAATTGTAAATATCTATGCCCCGAACATGGGAGCATCCAATTATATAAGGCAATTAAGAAGAAAAGCAAAGAAACACATTGACCACCATACAATCATAGTGGGGGACTTTAACACCCCCCTGACTGAAATGGCCAGATCATCTAAGCAAAAGATCAACAAGGAAATAAAGACTTTAAATGACACACTGGACCAAATGGACTTCACAGACATATTCAGAACGTTCCATCCCAATGCAACGGAATACACTTTCTTCTCTAGTGCCCATGGAACATTCTCCAGAATGGATCACATCCTAGGTCACAAATCAGGTCTCAACCGGTACCCAAAGATTGGGATCATTCCCTGCACATTTTCAGACCACAATGCTTTGAAACTAGAATTCAATCACAAGAGGAAAGTGGGAAAGAACTCAAATACATGGAGGCTAAAGAGCATCCTACGAAAGAATGAATGGGTCAACCAGGAAATTAAAGAAGAATTTAAAAAGTTCATGGAAACCAATGAAAATGAAAACTCAACTGTCCAAAATCTTTGGGATACAGCCAAGGCAGTCCTGCGAGGAAAGTATATAGCAATACAAGCCTTTCTCAAGAAACAAGAAAGGTCTCAAATACACACCCAACCCTACCCCTAAAGGAGCTGGAGAAAGAACGGCAAATAAAGCCTAAACCCAGCAGGAGAAGAGAAATCATGCAGTTCAGAGCAGAAATCAATGAAATAGAACCCAGAAGAACAGTAGAAGTGATCAACGGAACTAGGAGCTGGTACTTTGAAAGAATTCACAAGATTGATACACCCCTGTCCAGGCTGATCAAAAAGAAAAGAGAAATGACCCAAATCAACAAAATCATGAATGAAAGAGGAGAGATCACAAACAACACCAAAGAAATACAAACAATTATAAGAACGTAATCTGAGCAACCCTAGGGCAGCAAATTCCATAACCTGGAAGAAATGGGTGCATTCCTAGAGATGTGTCAACTAACAAAACTGACCCAGGAAGAAATAGAAAACATGAACAGTCCTATAACCACGAAGGCAATTGAAGTAGTCATCAAAAACCTCCCAAGAAACCAAAGCCCAGGGCCAGATGGTTTCCCAGGGGAATTCTATCAGACATTTAAAGAAGAATTAATACCTATTCTCCTGAAACTGTTCCAAACAATAGAAATGGAAGGAAAACTTCCAAACTCATTTATGAGGCCACCATTACCTTGATTCCAAAACCAGACAAAGATCCCATCAAAAAGGAGAATTAGAGACCAATATCCTTGATGAACATCGTTGCAAAAATTCTCACCAAAATACTAGCCAAGAGGACCCAACAGTACATGAAAAGGAGTATTCACCATGACCAAGTGGGATTTATCCCTGGGCTGCAAGGCTGGTTCAACATCCGCAAATCAGTCAACGTGATCAAATACATTAACAAAAGAAAGAACGAGAATCATATGATCCTCCCAAGAGATGCAGAAAAAGCATTGGACAAAGTACAGCAACCTTTCTGGATCAAAACTCTTCAGAGTATAGGGACAGCGGGTACATACCTCAATATCATAAAAGCCATCTACGAAAACGCTACAGCGAATATCATTCTCAATGGGGAAAAGCTGAGATCTTTTCCCCCAAAGTCAGCAACGCGGCAGGGATAGCCACTCTCACCACTGCTATTCAACATAGTATTAGAAGTCCTAGCCACAGCAATCAGACAACAAAAAGTAATCCAAGGCATCCAAATCGGCAGAGAGGAAGTCAAACTCTCACTCTTGGCAGATGATATGATACTTTATGTGGAAAACCCAAAAGACTCCACCCCAAAACTGCTAGAACTCACACAGCAATTCCGTCAAGTAGCAGGCTATAAAATCAATGCACAGGAATCAGTGGCATTCCTATACACCAACAACAAGACAGAAGAGAGACAAATCAAGGAGTCGATCCCATTCACAACTGCACCCAAAACCAGAAGAGACCTAGGAATATATTCATCCCAAGAGGCAAGGGATCTGTACTCAGAAAACTACAAAATACGCAGGAAAGAAATTGAAGAAGACACAAAGAAACGGAAAAACGTTCCATGCTCATGGATTGGGAGAACCAACATTGTGAAGAGGTCAATGCTACCTAGAGCAATCTACACATGCAATGCAATCCCCATCAAAATACCATCCACTTTTTTCCACGAAATGGAACAAATAATCCTAAAATTTGAATGGAACCTGAAGAGACCCCGAGTAGCCAGAGGAATATTGAGAAAGAAAAGCAAAGCTGGCGGCATCACAATTCTGGACTTCCAGCTCTATGACAAAGCTGTCATCATCAAGACAGTATGGTACTGGCACAAAAACAGACACATGGATCCATGGAACAGAATCGAGAGCCCAGAAATGGACCCTCAACTCTATGGTCAACTTATCTTTGACAGAGCAGGAAGGAATGTCCAATGGCAAAAAGAGAGTCTCTTCAACAACTGGTGTTGGGAGAATTGGACAGCCCCATGCAGAAGAATGACACTGGACCATTTCCTGACACCACACACAGAAGTAGACGCCAAATGGTTGAAAGACCTCAATGTGAGACAGGAGTCCTTCAAAATCCTAAAGGAGGACACAGGTAGCAAGCTCTTCGACCTCAGCCGCAGCAACTTCTTCCTAGAAACATCACCAAAGGCACGGGAAGCCAGGGCAAAAATGAACTATTGGGATTTCATCAAGATAAAAAGCTTTGGCACAGCAAAAGAAACAGTCCACAAAACCAAAAGACAACCGACAGAATGGGAGAAATTATTTGCAAATGACATATCAGATAAAGGGCTACTATCCAATATGTATAAAAACTTATCAAACTCAACACCCAAAGAACAAATAATCCAATCAAGAAATAGGCAGAAGACATGAACAGACATTTTTCCAAAGAAGACATCCAAATGGCCCACAGGCACATGAAAAAGTGCTCAACACGGCTCGGCATCAGGGAAATCCAAATCAAAACCTCAATGAGATACCACCTCACACCCGTCAGAATGGCTCAAATGAACAAGTCAGGGAACGACAGAGGTTGGCGGGGATGTGGAGAAAGGGGAACCCGCCGACACTGGTGGTGGGAATGCAAGCTGGTGCAACCCCTCTGGAAAAGTGTATGGAGGTTCCTCAAACAGTTATAATTAGAGCTACCATTCGATCCAGCAATTGCACTCCTGGGTATTTACCCCAAAGATACAAATGTAGGGACCCGAAGCGGTACGTGCACCCCATTGTTTATAGCAGCAATATCCACAATAGCCAAACGGTGGAAAGAGCCAAGATGTCCATCGACAGATGAATGGATAAAGAAGAGGTGGTATATATATACACAATGGACTATTACGCAGCCATCAAAAGGAATGAGGTGTTGCCATGGACAACGACGTGGATGGAACTGGAGGGTCCGACGATTAGTGAAATAAGTCAATCAGAGAAAGACATGTATCATATGACCTCACTGATATGAGGGATTCCTAATCTCAGGAACAGAGTGAGGCTTGCCGGAGTAATCGGGGGGGGGGATGGGGTGGCTGGGTGATAGACTTTGGGGAGGGTATGAGCTACGGTGAGCGCTGTGAATTGTGTAAGACTGTTGAATCACAGATCTGTACTTCTGAAACAAATAACGCAACATATTTTAAGAATAAAGGAAAACAAGGAGACAGCAGGAGAGGAAGAATGAAGGGGAGTTAGTGAGAGGGGGAGACGGACCAGGAGAGATGATGGATTCTGAAAAAAAATCCGAGGTTTCTAGAGGGGAGGTGGGTCGGTGGATTGGTTTGACTGGTGATGGTTATTAAAGAGGGCACATTCTGCATGGAGCACTGTGTGTTAGGAACAAACAATGAATCATGGGACAGTACACCAAAACAAATGATGTAGTACATGGTGATTAACAAAGCAATAAAAAACAAAGACTGTAATAAGAGATGAAGAAGGACACTATATCCTCCTTAAAGGGTCTATCCAACAAGAAGATCTCACAATTGTAAATATCTATGCCCCGAACATGGGAGCATCCAATTATATAAGGCAATTAAGAAGAAAAGCAAAGAAACACATTGACCACCATACAATCATAGTGGGGGACTTTAACACCCCCCTGACTGAAATGGCCAGATCATCTAAGCAAAAGATCAACAAGGAAATAAAGACTTTAAATGACACACTGGACCAAATGGACTTCACAGACATATTCAGAACGTTCCATCCCAATGCAACGGAATACACATTCTTCTCTAGTGCCCATGGAACATTCTCCAGAATGGATCACATCCTAGGTCACAAATCAGGTCTCAACCGGTACCCAAAGATTGGGATCATTCCCTGCACATTTTCAGACCACAATGTTTTGAAACTAGAACTCAATCACAAGAGGAGAGTCGGAAAGAACTCAAATACATGGAGGCTAAAGAGCATCCTACGAAAGAATGAATGGGTCAACCAGGAAATTAAAGAAGAATTTAAAAAGTTCATGGAAACCAATGAAAATGAAAACTCAACTGTCCAAAATCTTTGGGATACAGCCAAGGCAGTCCTGCGAGGAAAGTATATAGCAATACAAGCCTTTCTCAAGAAACAAGAAAGGTCTCAAATACACACCCAACCCTACCCCTAAAGGAGCTGGAGAAAGAACGGCAAATAAAGCCTAAACCCAGCAGGAGAAGAGAAATCATGCAGTTCAGAGCAGAAATCAATGAAATAGAACCCAGAAGAACAGTAGAAGTGATCAACGGAACTAGGAGCTGGTACTTTGAAAGAATTCACAAGATTGATACACCCCTGTCCAGGCTGATCAAAAAGAAAAGAGAAATGACCCAAATCAACAAAATCATGAATGAAAGAGGAGAGATCACAAACAACACCAAAGAAATACAAACAAGTATAAGAACGTAATCTGAGCAACCCTAGGGCAGCAAATTCCATAACCTGGAAGAAATGGGTGCATTCCTAGAGATGTGTCAACTAACAAAACTGACCCAGGAAGAAATAGAAAACATGAACAGTCCTATAACCACGAAGGCAATTGAAGTAGTCATCAAAAACCTCCCAAGAAACCAAAGCCCAGGGCCAGATGGTTTCCCAGGGGAATTCTATCAGACATTTAAAGAAGAATTAATACCTATTCTCCTGAAACTGTTCCAAACAATAGAAATGGAAGGAAAACTTCCAAACTCATTTATGAGGCCACCATTACCTTGATTCCAAAACCAGACAAAGATCCCATCAAAAAGGAGAATTAGAGACCAATATCCTTGATGAACATCGATGCAAAAATTCTCACCAAAATACTAGCCAAGAGGACCCAACAGTACATGAAAAGGAGTATTCACCATGACCAAGTGGGATTTATCCCTGGGCTGCAAGGCTGGTTCAACATCCGCAAATCAGTCAACGTGATCAAATACATTAACAAAAGAAAGAACGAGAATCATATGATCCTCCCAAGAGATGCAGAAAAAGCATTGGACAAAGTACAGCCCCCTTTCTGGATCAAAACTCTTCAGAGTATAGGGACAGCGGGTACATACCTCAATATCATAAAAGCCATCTACGAAAACGCTACAGCGAATATCATTCTCAATGGGGAAAAGCTGAGATCTTTTCCCCCAAAGTCAGCAACGCGGCAGGGATAGCCACTCTCACCACTGCTATTCAACATAGTATTAGAAGTCCTAGCCACAGCAATCAGACAACAAAAAGTAATCCAAGGCATCCAAATCGGCAGAGAGGAAGTCAAACTCTCACTCTTGGCAGATGATATGATACTTTATGTGGAAAACCCAAAAGACTCCACCCCAAAACTGCTAGAACTCACACAGCAATTCCGTCAAGTAGCAGGCTATAAAATCAATGCACAGGAATCAGTGGCATTCCTATACACCAACAACAAGACAGAAGAGAGACAAATCAAGGAGTCGATCCCATTCACAACTGCACCCAAAACCAGAAGAGACCTAGGAATATATTCATCCCAAGAGGCAAAGGATCTGTACTCAGAAAACTACAAAATACGCAGGAAAGAAATTGAAGAAGACACAAAGAAACGGAAAAACGTTCCATGCTCATGGATTGGGAGAACCAACATTGTGAAGAGGTCAATGCTACCTAGAGCAATCTACACATGCAATGCAATCCCCATCAAAATACCATCCACTTTTTTCCACGAAATGGAACAAATAATCCTAAAATTTGAATGGAACCTGAAGAGACCCCGAGTAGCCAGAGGAATATTGAGAAAGAAAAGCAAAGCTGGCGGCATCACAATTCTGGACTTCCAGCTCTATGACAAAGCTGTCATCATCAAGACAGTATGGTACTGGCACAAAAACAGACACATGGATCCATGGAACAGAATCGAGAGCCCAGAAATGGACCCTCAACTCTATGGTCAACTTATCTTTGACAGAGCAGGAAGGAATGTCCAATGGCAAAAAGAGAGTCTCTTCAACAACTGGTGTTGGGAGAATTGGACAGCCCCATGCAGAAGAATGACACTGGACCATTTCCTGACACCACACACAGAAGTAGACGCCAAATGTTTGAAAGACCTCAATGTGAGACAGGAGTCCATCAAAATCCTAAAGGAGAACACAGGTAGCAAGCTCTTCGACCTCAGCCGCAGCAACTTCTTCCTAGAAACATCACCAAAGGCACGGGAAGCCAGGGCAAAAATGAACTATTGGGATTTCATCAAGATAAAAAGCTTTGGCACAGCAAAAGAAACAGTCCACAAAACCAAAAGACAACCGACAGAATGGGAGAAATTATTTGCAAATGACATATCAGATAAAGGGCTACTATCCAATATGTATAAAAACTTATCAAACTCAACACCCAAAGAACAAATAATCCAATCAAGAAATAGGCAGAAGACATGAACAGACATTTTTCCAAAGAAGACATCCAAATGGCCCACAGGCACATGAAAAAGTGCTCAACACGGCTCGGCATCAGGGAAATCCAAATCAAAACCTCAATGAGATACCACCTCACACCCGTCAGAATGGCTCAAATGAACAAGTCAGGGAACGACAGAGGTTGGCGGGGATGTGGAGAAAGGGGAACCCGCCGACACTGGTGGTGGGAATGCAAGCTGGTGCAACCCCTCTGGAAAAGTGTATGGAGGTTCCTCAAACAGATATAATTAGAGCTACCATTCGATCCAGCAATTGCACTCCTGGGTATTTACCCCAAAGATACAAATGTAGGGACCCGAAGCGGTACGTGCACCCCATTGTTTATAACAGCAATATCCACAATAGCCAAACGGTGGAAAGAGCCAAGATGTCCATCGACAGATGATTGGATAAAGAAGAGGTGGTATATATATACACAATGGACTATTACGCAGCCATCAAAAGGAATGAGGTGTTGCCATGGACAACGACGTGGATGGAACTGGAGGGTCCGACGATTAGTGAAATAAGTCAATCAGAGAAAGACATGTATCATATGACCTCACTGATATGAGGGATTCCTAATCTCAGGAACAGAGTGAGGCTTGCCGGAGTGATCCGGGGGGGGGGGATGGGGTGGCTGGGTGATAGACTTTGGGGAGGGTATGGGCTACGGTGAGCGCTGTGAATTGTGTAAGACTGTTGAATCACAGATCTGTACTTCTGAAACAAATAACGCAACATATTTTAAGAATAAAGGAAAACAAGGAGACAGCAGGAGAGGAAGAATGAAGGGGAGTTAGTGAGAGGGGGAGACGGACCAGGAGAGATGATGGATTCTGAAAAAAAATCCGAGGTTTCTAGAGGGGAGGTGGGTCGGTGGATTGGTTTGACTGGTGATGGTTATTAAAGAGGGCACATTCTGCATGGAGCACTGTGTGTTAGGAACAAACAATGAATCATGGGACAGTACACCAAAACAAATGATGTAGTACATGGTGATTAACAAAGCAATAAAAAACAAAGACTGTAATAAGAGATGAAGAAGGACACTATATCCTCCTTAAAGGGTCTATCCAACAAGAAGATCTCACAATTGTAAATATCTATGCCCCGAACATGGGAGCATCCAATTATATAATGCAATTAAGAAGAAAAGCAAAGAAACACATTGACCACCATACAATCATAGTGGGGGACTTTAACACCCCCCTGACTGAAATGGCCAGATCATCTAAGCAAAAGATCAACAAGGAAATAAAGACTTTAAATGACACACTGGACCAAATGGACTTCACAGACATATTCAGAACGTTCCATCCCAATGCAACGGAATACACATTCTTCTCTAGTGCCCATGGAACATTCTCCAGAATGGATCACATCCTAGGTCACAAATCAGGTCTCAACCGGTACCCAAAGATTGGGATCATTCCCTGCACATTTTCAGACCACAATGTTTTGAAACTAGAACTCAATCACAAGAGGAGAGTCGGAAAGAACTCAAAAACATGGAGGCTAAAGAGCATCCTACGAAAGAATGAATGGGTCAACCAGGAAATTAAAGAAGAATTTAAAAAGTTCATGGAAACCAATGAAAATGAAAACTCAACTGTCCAAAATCTTTGGGATACAGCCAAGGCAGTCCTGCGAGGAAAGTATATAGCAATACAAGCCTTTCTCAAGAAACAAGAAAGGTCTCAAATACACACCCAACCCTACACCTAAAGGAGCTGGAGAAAGAACGGCAAATAAAGCCTAAACCGAGCAGGAGAAGAGAAATCATGCAGTTCAGAGCAGAAATCAATGAAATAGAACCCAGAAGAACAGTAGAAGTGATCAACGGAACTAGGAGCTGGTACTTTGAAAGAATTCACAAGATTGATACACCCCTGTCCAGGCTGATCAAAAAGAAAAGAGAAATGACCCAAATCAACAAAATCATGAATGAAAGAGGAGAGATCACAAACAACACCAAAGAAATACAAACAATTATAAGAACGTAATCTGAGCAACCCTAGGGCAGCAAATTCCATAACCTGGAAGAAATGGGTGCATTCCTAGAGATGTGTCAACTAACAAAACTGACCCAGGAAGAAATAGAAAACATGAACAGTCCTATAACCACGAAGGCAATTGAAGTAGTCATCAAAAACCTCCCAAGAAACCAAAGCCCAGGGCCAGATGGTTTCCCAGGGGAATTCTATCAGACATTTAAAGAAGAATTAATACCTATTCTCCTGAAACTGTTCCAAACAATAGAAATGGAAGGAAAACTTCCAAACTCATTTATGAGGCCACCATTACCTTGATTCCAAAACCAGACAAAGATCCCATCAAAAAGGAGAATTAGAGACCAATATCCTTGATGAACATCGATGCAAAAATTCTCACCAAAATACTAGCCAAGAGGACCCAACAGTACATGAAAAGGAGTATTCACCATGACCAAGTGGGATTTATCCCTGGGCTGCAAGGCTGGTTCAACATCCGCAAATCAGTCAACGTGATCAAATACATTAACAAAAGAAAGAACGAGAATCATATGATCCTCCCAAGAGATGCAGAAAAAGCATTGGACAAAGTACAGCACCCTTTCTGGATCAAAACTCTTCAGAGTATAGGGACAGCGGGTACATACCTCAATATCATAAAAGCCATCTACGAAAACGCTACAGCGAATATCATTCTCAATGGGGAAAAGCTGAGATCTTTTCCCCCAAAGTCAGCAACGCGGCAGGGATAGCCACTCTCACCACTGCTATTCAACATAGTATTAGAAGTCCTAGCCACAGCAATCAGACAACAAAAAGTAATCCAAGGCATCCAAATCGGCAGAGAGGAAGTCAAACTCTCACTCTTGGCAGATGATATGATACTTTATGTGGAAAACCCAAAAGACTCCACCCCAAAACTGCTAGAACTCACACAGCAATTCCGTCAAGTAGCAGGCTATAAAATCAATGCACAGGAATCAGTGGCATTCCTATACAACAACAACAAGACAGAAGAGAGACAAATCAAGGAGTCGATCCCATTCACAACTGCACCCAAAACCAGAAGAGACCTAGGAATATATTCATCCCAAGAGGCAAGGGATCTATACTCAGAAAACTACAAAATACGAAGGAAAGAAATTGAAGAAGACACAAAGAAACGGAAAAACGTTCCATGCTCATGGATTGGGAGAACCAACATTGTGAAGAGGTCAATGCTACCTAGAGCAATCTACACATGCAATGCAATCCCCATCAAAATACCATCCACTTTTTTCCACGAAATGGAACAAATAATCCTAAAATTTGAATGGAACCTGAAGAGACCCCGAGTAGCCAGAGGAATATTGAGAAAGAAAAGCAAAGCTGGCGGCATCACAATTCTGGACTTCCAGCTCTATGACAAAGCTGTCATCATCAAGACAGTATGGTACTGGCACAAAAACAGACACATGGATCCATGGAACAGAATCGAGAGCCCAGAAATGGACCCTCAACTCTATGGTCAACTTATCTTTGACAGAGCAGGAAGGAATGTCCAATGGCAAAAAGAGAGTCTCTTCAACAACTGGTGTTGGGAGAATTGGACAGCCCCATGCAGAAGAATGACACTGGACCATTTCCTGACACCACACACAGAAGTAGACGCCAAATGTTTGAAAGACCTCAATGTGAGACAGGAGTCCATCAAAATCCTAAAGGAGGACACAGGTAGCAAGCTCTTCGACCTCAGCCGCAGCAACTTCTTCCTAGAAACATCACCAAAGGCACGGGAAGCCAGGGCAAAAATGAACTATTGGGATTTCATCAAGATAAAAAGCTTTGGCACAGCAAAAGAAACAGTCCACAAAACCAAAAGACAACCGACAGAATGGGAGAAATTATTTGCAAATGACATATCAGATAAAGGGCTACTATCCAATATGTATAAAAACTTATCAAACTCAACACCCAAAGAACAAATAATCCAATCAAGAAATAGGCAGAAGACATGAACAGACATTTTTCCAAAGAAGACATCCAAATGGCCCACAGGCACATGAAAAAGTGCTCAACACGGCTCGGCATCAGGGAAATCCAAATCAAAACCTCAATGAGATACCACCTCACACCCGTCAGAATGGCTCAAATGAACAAGTCAGGGAACGACAGAGGTTGGCGGGGATGTGGAGAAAGGGGAACCCTCCTACACTGGTGGTGGGAATGCAAGCTGGTGCAACCCCTCTGGAAAAGTGTATGGAGGTTCCTCAAACAGTTATAATTAGAGCTACCATTCGATCCAGCAATTGCACTCCTGGGTATTTACCCCAAAGATACAAATGTAGGGACCCGAAGCGGTACGTGCACCCCATTGTTTATAGCAGCAATATCCACAATAGCCAAACGGTGGAAAGAGCCAAGATGTCCATCGACAGATGAATGGATAAAGAAGAGGTGGTATATATATACACAATGGACTATTACGCAGCCATCAAAAGGAATGAGGTGTTGCCATGGACAACGACGTGGATGGAACTGGAGGGTCCGACGATTAGTGAAATAAGTCAATCAGAGAAAGACATGTATCATATGACCTCACTGATATGAGGGATTCTTAATCTCAGGAACAGAGTGAGGCTTGCTGGAGTGGTCGGGGGGGGATGGGGTGGCTGGGTGATAGACTTTGGGGAGGGTATGAGCTACGGTGAGCGCTGTGAATTGTGTAAGACTGTTGAATCACAGATCTGTACTTCTGAAACAAATAACGCAACATATTTTAAGAATAAAGGAAAACAAGGAGACAGCAGGAGAGGAAGAATGAAGGGGAGTTAGTGAGAGGGGGAGACGGACCAGGAGAGATGATGGATTCTGAAAAAAAATCCGAGGTTTCTAGAGGGGAGGTGGGTCGGTGGATTGGTTTGACTGGTGATGGTTATTAAAGAGGGCACATTCTGCATGGAGCACTGTGTGTTAGGAACAAACAATGAATCATGGGACAGTACACCAAAACAAATGATGTAGTACATGGTGATTAACAAAGCAATAAAAAACAAAGACTGTAATAAGAGATGAAGAAGGACACTATATCCTCCTTAAAGGGTCTATCCAACAAGAAGATCTCACAATTGTAAATATCTATGCCCCGAACATGGGAGCATCCAATTATATAAGGCAATTAAGAAGAAAAGCAAAGAAACACATTGACCACCATACAATCATAGTGGGGGACTTTAACACCCCCCTGACTGAAATGGCCAGATCATCTAAGCAAAAGATCAACAAGGAAATAAAGACTTTAAATGACACACTGGACCAAATGGACTTCACAGACATATTCAGAACGTTCCATCCCAATGCAACGGAATACACTTTCTTCTCTAGTGCCCATGGAACATTCTCCAGAATGGATCACATCCTAGGTCACAAATCAGGTCTCAACCGGTACCCAAAGATTGGGATCATTCCCTGCACATTTTCAGACCACAATGCTTTGAAACTAGAATTCAATCACAAGAGGAAAGTGGGAAAGAACTCAAATACATGGAGGCTAAAGAGCATCCTACGAAAGAATGAATGGGTCAACCAGGAAATTAAAGAAGAATTTAAAAAGTTCATGGAAACCAATGAAAATGAAAACTCAACTGTCCAAAATCTTTGGGATACAGCCAAGGCAGTCCTGCGAGGAAAGTATATAGCAATACAAGCCTTTCTCAAGAAACAAGAAAGGTCTCAAATACACACCCAACCCTACACCTAAAGGAGCTGGAGAAAGAACGGCAAATAAAGCCTAAACCGAGCAGGAGAAGAGAAATCATGCAGTTCAGAGCAGAAATCAATGAAATAGAACCCAGAAGAACAGTAGAAGTGATCAACGGAACTAGGAGCTGGTACTTTGAAAGAATTCACAAGATTGATACACCCCTGTCCAGGCTGATCAAAAAGAAAAGAGAAATGACCCAAATCAACAAAATCATGAATGAAAGAGGAGAGATCACAAA
The DNA here is from genome assembly GCF_037043125.1 of Eumetopias jubatus. Classification (NCBI taxonomy): domain Eukaryota; kingdom Metazoa; phylum Chordata; class Mammalia; order Carnivora; family Otariidae; genus Eumetopias; species Eumetopias jubatus. The sequence goes on along the minus strand of NW_028274923.1, from coordinate 165,435 downwards.
CAACACCAAAGAAATACAAACAATTATAAGAACGTAATCTGAGCAACCCTAGGGCAGCAAATTCCATAACCTGGAAGAAATGGGTGCATTCCTAGAGATGTGTCAACTAACAAAACTGACCCAGGAAGAAATAGAAAACATGAACAGTCCTATAACCACGAAGGCAATTGAAGTAGTCATCAAAAACCTCCCAAGAAACCAAAGCCCAGGGCCAGATGGTTTCCCAGGGGAATTCTATCAGACATTTAAAGAAGAATTAATACCTATTCTCCTGAAACTGTTCCAAACAATAGAAATGGAAGGAAAACTTCCAAACTCATTTATGAGGCCACCATTACCTTGATTCCAAAACCAGACAAAGATCCCATCAAAAAGGAGAATTAGAGACCAATATCCTTGATGAACATCGTTGCAAAAATTCTCACCAAAATACTAGCCAAGAGGACCCAACAGTACATGAAAAGGAGTATTCACCATGACCAAGTGGGATTTATCCCTGGGCTGCAAGGCTGGTTCAACATCCGCAAATCAGTCAACGTGATCAAATACATTAACAAAAGAAAGAACGAGAATCATATGATCCTCCCAAGAGATGCAGAAAAAGCATTGGACAAAGTACAGCACCCTTTCTGGATCAAAACTCTTCAGAGTATAGGGACAGCGGGTACATACCTCAATATCATAAAAGCCATCTACGAAAACGCTACAGCGAATATCATTCTCAATGGGGAAAAGCTGAGATCTTTTCCCCCAAAGTCAGCAACGCGGCAGGGATAGCCACTCTCACCACTGCTATTCAACATAGTATTAGAAGTCCTAGCCACAGCAATCAGACAACAAAAAGTAATCCAAGGCATCCAAGTCGGCAGAGAGGAAGTCAAACTCTCACTCTTGGCAGATGATATGATACTTTATGTGGAAAACCCAAAAGACTCCACCCCAAAACTGCTAGAACTCACACAGCAATTCCGTCAAGTAGCAGGCTATAAAATCAATGCACAGGAATCAGTGGCATTCCTATACACCAACAACAAGACAGAAGAGAGACAAATCAAGGAGTCGATCCCATTCACAACTGCACCCAAAACCAGAAGAGACCTAGGAATATATTCATCCCAAGAGGCAAAGGATCTGTACTCAGAAAACTACAAAATACGCAGAAAAGAAATTGAAGAAGACACAAAGAAACGGAAAAACGTTCCATGCTCATGGATTGGGAGAACCAACATTGTGAAGAGGTCAATGCTACCTAGAGCAATCTACACATGCAATGCAATCCCCATCAAAATACCATCCACTTTTTTCCACGAAATGGAACAAATAATCCTAAAATTTGAATGGAACCTGAAGAGACCCCGAGTAGCCAGAGGAATATTGAGAAAGAAAAGCAAAGCTGGCGGCATCACAATTCTGGACTTCCAGCTCTATGACAAAGCTGTCATCATCAAGACAGTATGGTACTGGCACAAAAACAGACACATGGATCCATGGAACAGAATCGAGAGCCCAGAAATGGACCCTCAACTCTATGGTCAACTTATCTTTGACAGAGCAGGAAGGAATGTCCAATGGCAAAAAGAGAGTCTCTTCAACAACTGGTGTTGGGAGAATTGGACAGCCCCATGCAGAAGAATGACACTGGACCATTTCCTGACACCACACACAGAAGTAGACGCCAAATGGTTGAAAGACCTCAATGTGAGACAGGAGTCCATCAAAATCCTAAAGGAGAACACAGGTAGCAAGCTCTTCGACCTCAGCCGCAGCAACTTCTTCCTAGAAACATCACCAAAGGCACGGGAAGCCAGGGCAAAAATGAACTATTGGGATTTCATCAAGATAAAAAGCTTTGGCACAGCAAAAGAAACAGTCCACAAAACCAAAAGACAACCGACAGAATGGGAGAAATTATTTGCAAATGACCTATCAGATAAAGGGCTACTATCCAATATGTATAAAAACTTATCAAACTCAACACCCAAAGAACAAATAATCCAATCAAGAAATAGGCAGAAGACATGAACAGACATTTTTCCAAAGAAGACATCCAAATGGCCCACAGGCACATGAAAAAGTGCTCAACACGGCTCGGCATCAGGGAAATCCAAATCAAAACCTCAATGAGATACCACCTCACACCCGTCAGAATGGCTCAAATGAACAAGTCAGGGAACGACAGAGGTTGGCGGGGATGTGGAGAAAGGGGAACCCGCCGACACTGGTGGTGGGAATGCAAGCTGGTGCAACCCCTCTGGAAAAGTGTATGGAGGTTCCTCAAACAGTTATAATTAGAGCTACCATTCGATCCAGCAATTGCACTCCTGGGTATTTACCCCAAAGATACAAATGTAGGGACCCGAAGCGGTACGTGCACCCCATTGTTTATAGCAGCAATATCCACAATAGCCAAACGGTGGAAAGAGCCAAGATGTCCATCGACAGATGAATGGATAAAGAAGAGGTGGTATATATATACACAATGGACTATTACGCAGCCATCAAAAGGAATGAGGTGTTGCCATGGACAACGACGTGGATGGAACTGGAGGGTCCGACGATTAGTGAAATAAGTCAATCAGAGAAAGACACGTATCATATGACCTCACTGATATGAGGGATTCCTAATCTCAGGAACAGAGTGAGGCTTGCCGGAGTGATCGGGGGGGGGGGATGGGGTGGCTGGGTGATAGACTTTGGGGAGGGTATGAGCTACGGTGAGCGCTGTGAATTGTGTAAGACTGTTGAATCACAGATCTGTACTTCTGAAACAAATAACGCAACATATTTTAAGAATAAAGGAAAACAAGGAGACAGCAGGAGAGGAAGAATGAAGGGGAGTTAGTGAGAGGGGGAGACGGACCAGGAGAGATGATGGATTCTGAAAAAAAATCCGAGGTTTCTAGAGGGGAGGTGGGTCGGTGGATTGGTTTGACTGGTGATGGTTATTAAAGAGGGCACATTCTGCATGGAGCACTGTGAGTTAGGAACAAACAATGAATCATGGGACAGTACACCAAAACAAATGATGTAGTACATGGTGATTAACAAAGCAATAAAAAACAAAGACTGTAATAAGAGATGAAGAAGGACACTATATCCTCCTTAAAGGGTCTATCCAACAAGAAGATCTCACAATTGTAAATATCTATTCCCCGAAAATGGGAGCATCCAATTATATAAGGCAATTAAGAAGAAAAGCAAAGAAACACATTGACCACCATACAATCATAGTGGGGGACTTTAACACCCCCCTGACTGAAATGGCCAGATCATCTAAGCAAAAGATCAACAAGGAAATAAAGACTTTAAATGACACACTGGACCAAATGGACTTCACAGACATATTCAGAACGTTCCATCCCAATGCAACGGAATACACATTCTTCTCTAGTGCCCATGGAACATTCTCCAGAATGGATCACATCCTAGGTCACAAATCAGGTCTCAACCGGTACCCAAAGATTGGGATCATTCCCTGCACATTTTCAGACCACAATGTTTTGAAACTAGAACTCAATCACAAGAGGAGAGTCGGAAAGAACTCAAATACATGGAGGCTAAAGAGCATCCTACGAAAGAATGAATGGGTTAACCAGGAAATTAAAGAAGAATTTAAAAAGTTCATGGAAACCAATGAAAATGAAAACTCAACTGTCCAAAATCTTTGGGATACAGCCAAGGCAGTCCTGCGAGGAAAGTATATAGCAATACAAGCCTTTCTCAAGAAACAAGAAAGGTCTCAAATACACACCCAACCCTACACCTAAAGGAGCTGGAGAAAGAACGGCAAATAAAGCCTAAACCCAGCAGGAGAAGAGAAATCATGCAGTTCAGAGCAGAAATCAATGAAATAGAACCCAGAAGAACAGTAGAAGTGATCAACGGAACTAGGAGCTGGTACTTTGAAAGAATTCACAAGATTGATACACCCCTGTCCAGGCTGATCAAAAAGAAAAGAGAAATGACCCAAATCAACAAAATCATGAATGAAAGAGGAGAGATCACAAACAACACCAAAGAAATACAAACAATTATAAGAACGTAATCTGAGCAACCCTAGGGCAGCAAATTCCATAACCTGGAAGAAATGGGTGCATTCCTAGAGATGTGTCAACTAACAAAACTGACCCAGGAAGAAATAGAAAACATGAACAGTCCTATAACCACGAAGGCAATTGAAGTAGTCATCAAAAACCTCCCAAGAAACCAAAGCCCAGGGCCAGATGGTTTCCCAGGGGAATTCTATCAGACATTTAAAGAAGAATTAATACCTATTCTCCTGAAACTGTTCCAAACAATAGAAATGGAAGGAAAACTTCCAAACTCATTTATGAGGCCACCATTACCTTGATTCCAAAACCAGACAAAGATCCCATCAAAAAGGAGAATTAGAGACCAATATCCTTGATGAACATCGATGCAAAAATTCTCACCAAAACTCTAGCCAAGAGGACACAACAGTACATGAAAAGGAGTCTTCACCATGACCAAGTGGGATTTATCCCTGGGCTGCAAGGCTGGTTCAACATCCGCAAATCAGTCAACGTGATCAAATACATTAACAAAAGAAAGAACGAGAATCATATGATCCTCCCAAGAGATGCAGAAAAAGCATTGGACAAAGTACAGCACCCTTTCTGGATCAAAACTCTTCAGAGTATAGGGACAGCGGGTACATACCTCAATATCATAAAAGCCATCTACGAAAACCCTACAGCGAATATCATTCTCAATGGGGAAAAGCTGAGATCTTTTCCCCTAAGGTCAGGAACGCGGCAGGGATAGCCAATCTCACCACTGCTATTCAACATAGTATTAGAAGTCCTAGCCACAGCAATCAGACAACAAAAAGTAATCCAAGGCATCCAAATCGGCAGAGAGGAAGTCAAACTCTCACTCTTTGCAGATGATATGATACTTTATGTGGAAAACCCAAAAGACTCCACCCCAAAACTGCTAGAACTCACACAGCAATTCCGTCAAGTAGCAGGCTATAAAATCAATGCACAGGAATCAGTGGCATTCCTATACACCAACAACAAGACAGAAGAGAGACAAATCAAGGAGTCGATCCCATTCACAACTGCACCCAAAACCAGAAGAGACCTAGGAATATATTCATCCCAAGAGGCAAAGGATCTGTACTCAGAAAACTACAAAATACGCAGGAAAGAAATTGAAGAAGACACAAAGAAACGGAAAAACGTTCCATGCTCATGGATTGGGAGAACCAACATTGTGAAGAGGTCAATGCTACCTAGAGCAATCTACACATGCAATGCAATCCCCATCAAAATACCATCCACTTTTTTCCAGGAAATGGAACAAATACTCCTAAAATTTGAATGGAACCAGAAGAGACCCCGAATAGCCAGAGGAATATTGAGAAAGAAAAGCAAAGCTGGCGGCATCACAATTCTGGACTTCCAGCTCTATGACAAAGCTGTCATCATCAAGACAGTATGGTACTGGCACAAAAACAGACACATGGATCCATGGAACAGAATCGAGAGCCCAGAAATGGACCCTCAACTCTATGGTCAACTTATCTTTGACAGAGCAGGAAGGAATGTCCAATGGCAAAAAGAGAGTCTCTTCAACAACTGGTGTTGGGAGAATTGGACAGCCCCATGCAGAAGAATGACACTGGACCATTTCCTGACACCACACACAAAAGTAAACTCCAAATGGTTGAAAGACCTCAATGTGAGACAGGAGTCCATCAAAATCCTAAAGGAGAACACAGGTAGCAAGCTCTTCGACCTCAGCCGCAGCAACTTCTTCCTAGAAACATCACCAAAGGCACGGGAAGCCAGGGCAAAAATGAACTATTGGGATTTCATCAAGATAAAAAGCTTTGGTACAGCAAAAGAAACAGTCCACAAAACCAAAAGACAACCGACAGAATGGGAGAAATTATTTGCAAATGACCTATCTGATAAAGGGCTACTATCCAATATGTATAAAAACTTATCAAACTCAACACCCAAAGAACAAATAATCCAATCAAGAAATAGGCAGAAGACATGAACAGACATTTTTCCAAAGAAGACATCCAAATGGCCCACAGGCACATGAAAAAGTGCTCAACACGGCTCGGCATCAGGGAAATCCAAATCAAAACCTCAATGAGATACCACCTCACACCCGTCAGAATGGCTCAAATGAACAAGTCAGGGAACGACAGAGGTTGGCGGGGATGTGGAGAAAGGGGAACCCTCCTACACTGGTGGTGGGAATGCAAGCTGGTGCAACCCCTCTGGAAAAGTGTATGGAGGTTCCTCAAACAGTTATAATTAGAGCTACCATTCGATCCAGCAATTGCACTCCTGGGTATTTACCCCAAAGATACAAATGTAGGGACCCGAAGCGGTACGTGCACCCCATTGTTTATAGCAGCAATATCCACAATAGCCAAACGGTGGAAAGAGCCAAGATGTCCATCGACAGATGAATGGATAAAGAAGAGGTGGTATATATATACACAATGGACTATTACGCAGCCATCAAAAGGAATGAGGTGTTGCCATGGACAACGACGTGGATGGAACTGGAGGGTCCGACGATTAGTGAAATAAGTCAATCAGAGAAAGACATGTATCATATGACCTCACTGATATGAGGGATTCTTAATCTCAGGAACAGAGTGAGGCTTGCTGGAGTGGTCGGGGGGGGGGGAATGGGGTGGCTGGGTGATAGACTTTGGGGAGGGTATGAGCTACGGTGAGCGATGTGAATTGTGTAAGACTGTTGAATCACAGATCTGTACTTCTGAAACAAATAACGCAACATATTTTAAGAATAAAGGAAAACAAGGAGACAGCAGGAGAGGAAGAATGAAGGGGACTTAGTGAGAGGGGGAGACGGACCAGGAGAGATGATGGATTCTGAAAAAAAATCCGAGGTTTCTAGAGGGGAGGTGGGTCGGTGGATTGGTTTGACTGGTGATGGTTATTAAAGAGGGCACATTCTGCATGGAGCACTGTGTGTTAGGAACAAACAATGAATCATGGGACAGTACACCAAAACAAATGATGTAGTACATGGTGATTAACAAAGCAATAAAAAACAAAGACTGTAATAAGAGATGAAGAAGGACACTATATCCTCCTTAAAGGGTCTATCCAACAAGAAGATCTCACAATTGTAAATATCTATGCCCCGAACATGGGAGCATCCAATTATATAAGGCAATTAAGAAGAAAAGCAAAGAAACACATTGACCACCATACAATCATAGTGGGGGACTTTAACACCCCCCTGACTGAAATGGCCAGATCATCTAAGCAAAAGATCAACAAGGAAATAAAGACTTTAAATGACACACTGGACCAAATGGACTTCACAGACATATTCAGAACGTTCCATCCCAATGCAACGGAATACACATTCTTCTCTAGTGCCCATGGAACATTCTCCAGAATGGATCACATCCTAGGTCACAAATCAGGTCTCAACCGGTACCCAAAGATTGGGATCATTCCCTGCACATTTTCAGACCACAATGCTTTGAAACTAGAACTCAATCACAAGAGGAAAGTGGGAAAGAACTCAAATACATGGAGGCTAAAGAGCATCCTACGAAAGAATGAATGGGTCAACCAGGAAATTAAAGAAGAATTTAAAAATTTCATGGAAACCAATGAAAATGAAAACTCAACTGTCCAAAATCTTTGGGATACAGCCAAGGCAGTCCTGCGAGGAAAGTATATAGCAATACAAGCCTTTCTCAAGAAACAAGAAAGGTCTCAAATACACACCCAACCCTACACCTAAAGGAGCTGGAGAAAGAACGGCAAATAAAGCCTAAACCCAGCAGGAGAAGAGAAATCATGCAGTTCAGAGCAGAAATCATTGAAATAGAACCCAGAAGAACAGTAGAAGTGATCAACGGAACTAGGAGCTGGTACTTTGAAAGAATTCACAAGATTGATACACCCCTGTCCAGGCTGATCAAAAAGAAAAGAGAAATGACCCAAATCAACAAAATCATGAATGAAAGAGGAGAGATCACAAACAACACCAAAGAAATACAAACAATTATAAGAACGTAATCTGAGCAACCCTAGGGCAGCAAATTCCATAACCTGGAAGAAATGGGTGCATTCCTAGAGATGTGTCAACTAACAAAACTGACCCAGGAAGAAATAGAAAACATGAACAGTCCTATAACCACGAAGGCAATTGAAGTAGTCATCAAAAACCTCCCAAGAAACCAAAGCCCAGGGCCAGATGGTTTCCCAGGGGAATTCTATCAGACATTTAAAGAAGAATTAATACCTATTCTCCTGAAACTGTTCCAAACAATAGAAATGGAAGGAAAACTTCCAAACTCATTTATGAGGCCACCATTACCTTGATTCCAAAACCAGACAAAGATCCCATCAAAAAGGAGAATTAGAGACCAATATCCTTGATGAACATCGATGCAAAAATTCTCACCAAAACTCTAGCCAAGAGGACACAACAGTACATGAAAAGGAGTCTTCACCATGACCAAGTGGGATTTATCCCTGGGCTGCAAGGCTGGTTCAACATCCGCAAATCAGTCAACGTGATCAAATACATTAACAAAAGAAAGAACGAGAATCATATGATCCTCTCAATAGATGCAGAAAAAGCATTGGACAAAGTACAGCACCCTTTCTGGATCAAAACTCTTCAGAGTATAGGGACAGCGGGTACATACCTCAATATCATAAAAGCCATCTACGAAAACCCTACAGCGAATATCATTCTCAATGGGGAAAAGCTGAGATCTTTTCCCCTAAGGTCAGGAACGCGGCAGGGATAGCCAATCTCACCACTGCTATTCAACATAGTATTAGAAGTCCTAGCCACAGCAATCAGACAACAAAAAGTAATCCAAGGCATCCAAATCGGCAGAGAGGAAGTCAAACTCTCACTCTTTGCAGATGATATGATACTTTATGTGGAAAACCCAAAAGACTCCACCCCAAAACTGCTAGAACTCACACAGCAATTCCGTCAAGTAGCAGGCTATAAAATCAATGCACAGGAATCAGTGGCATTCCTATACACCAACAACAAGACAGAAGAGAGACAAATCAAGGAGTCGATCCCATTCACAACTGCACCCAAAACCAGAAGAGACCTAGGAATATATTCATCCCAAGAGGCAAAGGATCTGTACTCAGAAAAATACAAAATACGCAGGAAAGAAATTGAAGAAGACACAAAGAAACGGAAAAACTTTCCATGCTCATGGATTGGGAGAACCAACATTGTGAAGAGGTCAATGCTACCTAGAGCAATCTACACATGCAATGCAATCCCCATCAAAATACCATCCACTTTTTTCCAGGAAATGGAACAAATACTCCTAAAATTTGAATGGAACCAGAAGAGACCCCGAATAGCCAGAGGAATATTGAGAAAGAAAAGCAAAACTGGCGTCATCACAATTCTGGGCTTCCAGCTCTATGACAAAGCTGTCATCATCAAGACAGTATGGTACTGGCACAAAAACAGACACATGGATCCATGGAACAGAATCGAGAGCCCAGAAATGGACCCTCAACTCTATGGTCAACTTATCTTTGACAGAGCAGGAAGGAATGTCCAATGGCAAAAAGAGAGTCTCTTCAACAACTGGTGTTGGGAGAATTGGACAGCCCCATGCAGAAGAATGACAGTGGACCATTTCCTGACACCACACACAAAAGTAGACTCCAAATGGTTGAAAGACCTCAATGTGAGACAGGAGTCCATCAAAATCCTAAAGGAGAACACAGGTAGCAAGCACTTCGACCTCAGCCGCAGCAACTTCTTCCTAGAAACATCACCAAAGGCACGGGAAGCCAGGGCAAAAATGAACTATTGGGATTTCATCAAGATAAAAAGCTTTGGCACAGCAAAAGAAACAGTCCACAAAACCAAAAGACAACCGACAGAATGGGAGAAATTATTTGCAAATGACCTATCAGATAAAGGGCTACTACCCAATATGTATAAAAACTTATCAAACTCAACACCCAAAGAACAAATAATCCAATCAAGAAATAGGCAGAAGACATGAACAGACATTTTTCCAAAGAAGACATCCAAATGGCCCACAGGCACATGAAAAAGTGCTCAACACGGCTTGGCATCAGAGAAATCCAAATGAAAACCTCAATGAGATACCACCTCACACCCGTCAGAATGGCTCAAATGAACAAGTCAGGGAACGACAGAATTTGGCGGGGATGTGGAGATAGGGGAACCCGCCGACACTGGTGGTGGGAATGCAAGCTGCTGCAACCCCTCTGGAAAACAGTATGGAGGTTCCTCACACAGTTGAAATTAGAGCTACCATTCGATCCAACATTTGCACTCCTGGGTATTTACCCCAAAGATACAAATGTAAGGACCCGAAGCGGTACGTGCACCCCATTGTTTATAGCAGCAATGTCCACAATAGCCAAACTGTGGAAACAGCCAAGATGTCCATCGACAGATGAATGGATAAAGAAGAGGTGGTATATATATACACAATGGACTATTACGCAGCCATCAAAAGGAATGAGATGTTGCCATGGACAACGACGTGGATGGAACTGGAGGGTCCGACGATTAGTGAAATAAGTCAATCAGAGAAAGACATGTATCATATGACCCCACTGATATGAGGGATTCTTAATCTCAGGAACAGAGTGAGGCTTGCTGGAGTGGTCGGGGGTGGGAGGGATGGGGTGGCTGGGTGATAGACATTGGGGAGGGTATGAGCTACGGTGAGCGCTGTGAATTGTGTAAGACTGTTGAATCACAGATCTGTACTTCTGAAACAACGCAACATATTTTAAGAATAAAGGAAAAGAAGGAGACAGCAGGAGTGGAAGAATGAAGGGGAGTTAGTGAGAGGATGAGACGGACCAGGAGAGATGATGGGTTCTGAAAAAAATCTGAGGTTTCTAGAGGGGAGGTGGGTCGGGGGATTGGTTAGCCTGGTGGTGGGTATTAAAGAGGGCACATTCTCCATGGAGCACTGTGTGTTAGGAACAAACAATGAATCATGGGACACTACACCAAAACAAAGGATGTACTCCATGGTGATTAACAAAGCAATAAAAAACAAAGACTGTAATAAGAGATGAAGAAGGACACTATATCCTACTTAATGGGTCTATCCAACAAGAAGATCTCACAATTGTAAATATCTATGCCCCGAACATGGGAGCATCCAATTATATAAGGCAATTAAGAAGAAAACAAAGAAACACATTGACCACCATACAATCATAGTGGGGGACTATAACACCCCCCCTGACTGAAATGGCCAGATCATCTAAGCAAAAGATCAACAAGGAAATAAAGACTTTAAATGACACACTGGACCAAATGGACTTCACAGACATATTCAGAACGTTCCATCCCAATGCAACGGAATACACATTCTTCTCTAGTGCCCATGGAACATTCTCCAGAATGGATCACATCCTAGGTCACAAATCAGGTCTCAACCGGTACCCAAAGATTGGGATCATTCCCTGCACATTTTCAGACCACAATGTTTTGAAACTAGAACTCAATCACAAGAGGAGAGTCGGAAAGAACTCAAATACATGGAGGCTAAAGAGCATCCTACGAAAGAATGAATGGGTCAACCAGGAAATTAAAGAAGAATTTAAAAAGTTCATGGAAACCAATGAAAATGAAAACTCAACTGTCCAAAATCTTTGGGATACAGCCAAGGCAGTCCTGCGAGGAAAGTATATAGCAATACAAGCCTTTCTCAAGAAACAAGAAAGGTCTCAAATACACACCCAACCCTACATCTAAAGGAGCTGGAGAAAGAACGGCAAATAAAGCCTAAACCCAGCAGGAGAAGAGAAATCATGCAGTTCAGAGCAGAAATCAATGAAATAGAACCCAGAAGAACAGTAGAAGTGATCAACGGAACTAGGAGCTGGTACTTTGAAAGAATTCACAAGATTGATACACCCCTGTCCAGGCTGATCAAAAAGAAAAGAGAAATGACCCAAATCAACAAAATCATGAATGAAAGAGGAGAGATCACAAACAACACCAAAGAAATACAAACAATTATAAGAACGTAATCTGAGCAACCCTAGGGCAGCAAATTCCATAACCTGGAAGAAATGGGTGCATTCCTAGAGATGTGTCAACTAACAAAACTGACCCAGGAAGAAATAGAAAACATGAACAGTCCTATAACCACGAAGGCAATTGAAGTAGTCATCAAAAACCTCCCAAGAAACCAAAGCCCAGGGCCAGATGGTTTCCCAGGGGAATTCTATCAGACATTTAAAGAAGAATTAATACCTATTCTCCTGAAACTGTTCCAAACAATAGAAATGGAAGGAAAACTTCCAAACTCATTTATGAGGCCACCATTACCTTGATTCCAAAACCAGACAAAGATCCCATCAAAAAGGAGAATTAGAGACCAATATCCTTGATGAACATCGATGCAAAAATTCTCACCAAAACTCTAGCCAAGAGGACACAACAGTACATGAAAAGGAGTCTTCACCATGACCAAGTGGGATTTATCCCTGGGCTGCAAGGCTGGTTCAACATCCGCAAATCAGTCAACGTGATCAAATACATTAACAAAAGAAAGAACGAGAATCATATGATCCTCTCAATAGATGCAGAAAAAGCATTGGACAAAGTACAGCACCCTTTCTGGATCAAAACTCTTCAGAGTATAGGGACAGCGGGTACATACCTCAATATCATAAAAGCCATCTACGAAAACCCTACAGCGAATATCATTCTCAATGGGGAAAAGCTGAGATCTTTTCCCCTAAGGTCAGGAACGCGGCAGGGATAGCCAATCTCACCACTGCTATTCAACATAGTATTAGAAGTCCTAGCCACAGCAATCAGACAACAAAAAGTAATCCAAGGCATCCAAATCGGCAGAGAGGAAGTCAAACTCTCACTCTTTGCAGATGATATGATACTTTATGTGGAAAACCCAAAAGACTCCACCCCAAAACTGCTAGAACTCACACAGCAATTCCGTCAAGTAGCAGGCTATAAAATCAATGCACAGGAATCAGTGGCATTCCTATACACCAACAACAAGACAGAAGAGAGACAAATCAAGGAGTCGATCCCATTCACAACTGCACCCAAAACCAGAAGAGACCTAGGAATATATTCATCCCAAGAGGCAAAGGATCTGTACTCAGAAAACTACAAAATACGCAGGAAAGAAATTGAAGAAGACACAAAGAAACGGAAAAACGTTCCATGCTCATGGATTGGGAGAACCAACATTGTGAAGAGGTCAATGCTACCTAGAGCAATCTACACATGCAATGCAATCCCCATCAAAATACCATCCACTTTTTTCCAGGAAATGGAACAAATACTCCTAAAATTTGAATGGAACCAGAAGAGACCCCGAATAGCCAGAGGAATATTGAGAAAGAAAAGCAAAGCTGGCGGCATCACAGTTCTGGACTTCCAGCTCTATGACAAAGCTGTCATCATCAAGACAGTATGGTACTGGCACAAAAACAGACACATGGATCCATGGAACAGAATCGAGAGCCCAGAAATGGACCCTCAACTCTATGGTCAACTTATCTTTGACAGAGCAGGAAGGAATGTCCAATGGCAAAAAGAGAGTCTCTTCAACAACTGGTGTTGGGAGAATTGGACAGCCCCATGCAGAAGAATGACAGTGGACCATTTCCTGACACCACACACAAAAGTAGACTCCAAATGGTTGAAAGACCTCAATGTGAGACAGGAGTCCATCAAAATCCTAAAGGAGAACACAGGTAGCAAGCACTTCGACCTCAGCCGCAGCAACTTCTTCCTAGAAACATCACCAAAGGCACGGGAAGCCAGGGCAAAAATGAACTATTGGGATTTCATCAAGATAAAAAGCTTTGGCACAGCAAAAGAAACAGTCCACAAAACCAAAAGACAACCGACAGAATGGGAGAAATTATTTGCAAATGACCTATCAGATAAAGGGCTACTACCCAATATGTATAAAAACTTATCAAACTCAACACCCAAAGAACAAATAATCCAATCAAGAAATAGGCAGAAGACATGAACAGACATTTTTCCAAAGAAGACATCCAAATGGCCCACAGGCACATGAAAAAGTGCTCAACACGGCTTGGCATCAGAGAAATCCAAATGAAAACCTCAATGAGATACCACCTCACACCCGTCAGAATGGCTCAAATGAACAAGTCAGGGAACGACAGAGTTTGGCGGGGATGTGGAGATAGGGGAACCCGCCGACACTGGTGGTGGGAATGCAAGCTGCTGCAACCCCTCTGGAAAACAGTATGGAGGTTCCTCACACAGTTGCAATTAGAGCTACCATTCGATCCAGCAATTGCACTCCTGGGTATTTACCCCAAAGATACAAATGTAGGGACCCGAAGCGGTACGTGCACCCCATTGTTTATAGCAGCAATGTCCACAATAGCCAAACTGTGGAAACAGCCAAGATGTCCATCGACAGATGAATGGATAAAGAAGAGGTGGTATATATATACACAATGGACTATTACGCAGCCATCAAAAGGAATGAGATGTTGCCATGGACAACGACGTGGATGGAACTGGAGGGTCCGACGATTAGGGAAATAAGTCAATCAGAGAAAGACATGTATCATATGACCCCACTGATATGAGGGATTCTTAATCTCAGGAACAGAGTGAGGCTTGCTGGAGTGGTCGGGGGTGGGAGGGATGGGGTGGCTGGGTGATAGACATGGGGGAGGGTATGAGCTACGGTGAGCGCTGTGAATTGTGTAAGACTGTTGAATCACAGATCTGTACTTCTGAAACAACGCAACATATTTTAAGAATAAAGGAAAAGAAGGAGACAGCAGGAGTGGAAGAATGAAGGGGAGTTAGTGAGAGGATGAGACGGACCAGGAGAGATGATGGGTTCTGAAAAAAAATCTGAGGTTTCTAGAGGGGAGGTGGGTCGGGGGATTGGTTAGCCTGGTGGTGGGTATTAAAGAGGGCACATTCTCCATGGAGCACTGTGTGTTAGGAACAAACAATGAATCATGGGACACTACACCAAAACAAAGGATGTACTCCATGGTGATTAACAAAGCAATAAAAAACAAAGACTGTAATAAGAGATGAAGAAGGACACTATATCCTACTTAATGGGTCTATCCAACAAGAAGATCTCACAATTGTAAATATCTATGCCCCGAACATGGGAGCATCCAATTATATAAGGCAATTAAGAAGAAAACAAAGAAACACATTGACCACCATACAATCATAGTGGGGGACTTTAACACCCCCCCTGACTGAAATGGCCAGATCATCTAAGCAAAAGATCAACAAGGAAAGAAAGACTTTAAATGACACACTGGACCAAATGGACTTCACAGACATATTCAGAACGTTCCATCCCAATGCAACGGAATACACATTCTTCTCTAGTGCCCATGGAACATTCTCCAGAATGGATCACATCCTAGGTCACAAATCAGGTCTCAACCGGTACCCAAAGATTGGGATCATTCCCTGCACATTTTCAGACCACAATGTTTTGAAACTAGAACTGAATCACAAGAGGAGAGTCGGAAAGAACTCAAATACATGGAGGCTAAAGAGCATCCTACGAAAGAATGAATGGGTCAACCAGGAAATTAAAGAAGAATTTAAAAAGTTCATGGAAACCAATGAAAATGAAAACTCAACTGTCCAAAATCTTTGGGATACAGCCAAGGCAGTCCTGCGAGGAAAGTATATAGCAATACAAGCCTTTCTCAAGAAACAAGAAAGGTCTCAAATACACACCCAACCCTACACCTAAAGGAGCTGGAGAAAGAACGGCAAATAAAGCCTAAACCCAGCAGGAGAAGAGAAATCATGCAGTTCAGAGCAGAAATCAATGAAATAGAACCCAGAAGAACAGTAGAAGTGATCAACGGAACTAGGAGCTGGTACTTTGAAAGAATTCACAAGATTGATACACCCCTGTCCAGGCTGATCAAAAAGAAAAGAGAAATGACCCAAATCAACAAAATCATGAATGAAAGAGGAGAGATCACAAACAACACCAAAGAAATACAAACAATTATAAGAACGTAATCTGAGCAACCCTAGGGCAGCAAATTCCATAACCTGGAAGAAATGGGTGCATTCCTAGAGATGTGTCAACTAACAAAACTGACCCAGGAAGAAATAGAAAACATGAACAGTCCTATAACCACGAAGGCAATTGAAGTAGTCATCAAAAACCTCCCAAGAAACCAAAGCCCAGGGCCAGATGGTTTCCCAGGGGAATTCTATCAGACATTTAAAGAAGAATTAATACCTATTCTCCTGAAACTGTTCCAAACAATAGAAATGGAAGGAAAACTTCCAAACTCATTTATGAGGCCACCATTACCTTGATTCCAAAACCAGACAAAGATCCCATCAAAAAGGAGAATTAGAGACCAATATCCTTGATGAACATCGATGCAAAAATTCTCACCAAAACTCTAGCCAAGAGGACACAACAGTACATGAAAAGGAGTCTTCACCATGACCAAGTGGGATTTATCCCTGGGCTGCAAGGCTGGTTCAACATCCGCAAATCAGTCAACGTGATCAAATACATTAACAAAAGAAAGAACGAGAATCATATGATCCTCCCAAGAGATGCAGAAAAAGCATTGGACAAAGTACAGCACCCTTTCTGGATCAAAACTCTTCAGAGTATAGGGACAGCGGGTACATACCTCAATATCATAAAAGCCATCTACGAAAACCCTACAGCGAATATCATTCTCAATGGGGAAAAGTTGAGATCTTTTCCCCTAAGGTCAGCAACGCGGCAGGGATAGCCACTCTCACCACTGCTATTCAACATAGTATTAGAAGTCCTAGCCACAGCAATCAGACAACAAAAAGTAATCCAAGGCACCCAAATCGGCAGAGAGGAAGTCAAACTCTCACTCTTGGCAGATGATATGATACTTTATGTGGAAAACCCAAAAGACTCCACCCCAAAACTGCTAGAACTCACACAGCAATTCCGTCAAGTAGCAGGCTATAAAATCAATGCACAGGAATCAGTGGCATTCCTATACACCAACAACAAGACAGAAGAGAGACAAATCAAGGAGTCGATCCCATTCACAACTGCACCCAAAACCAGAAGAGACCTAGGAATATATTCATCCCAAGAGGCAAAGGATCTGTACTCAGAAAACTACAAAATACGCAGGAAAGAAATTGAAGAAGACACAAAGAAACGGAAAAACGTTCCATGCTCATGGATTGGGAGAACCAACATTGTGAAGAGGTCAATGCTACCTAGAGCAATCTACACATGCAATGCAATCCCCATCAAAATACCATCCACTTTTTTCCAGGAAATGGAACAAATACTCCTAAAATTTGAATGGAACCAGAAGAGACCCCGAATAGCCAGAGGAATATTGAGAAAGAAAAGCAAAGCTGGCGGCATCACAATTCTGGACTTCCAGCTCTATGACAAAGCTGTCATCATCAAGACAGTATGGTCCTGGCACAAAAACAGACACATGGATCCATGGAACAGAATCGAGAGCCCAGAAATGGACCCTCAACTCTATGGTCAACTTATCTTTGACAGAGCAGGAAGGAATGTCCAATGGCAAAAAGAGAGTCTCTTCAACAACTGGTGTTGGGAGAATTGGACAGCCCCATGCAGAAGAATGACAGTGGACCATTTCCTGACACCACACACAAAAGTAGACGCCAAATGGTTGAAAGACCTCAATGTGAGACAGGAGTCCATCAAAATCCTAAAGGAGAACACAGGTAGCAAGCACTTCGACCTCAGCCGCAGCAACTTCTTCCTAGAAACATCACCAAAGGCACGGGAAGCCAGGGCAAAAATGAACTATTGGGATTTCATCAAGATAAAAAGCTTTGGCACAGCAAAAGAAACAGTCCACAAAACCAAAAGACAACCGACAGAATGGGAGAAATTATTTGCAAATGACCTATCAGATAAAGGGCTACTACCCAATATGTATAAAAACTTATCAAACTCAACACCCAAAGAACAAATAATCCAATCAAGAAATAGGCAGAAGACATGAACAGACATTTTTCCAAAGAAGACATCCAAATGGCCCACAGGCACATGAAAAAGTGCTCAACACGGCTTGGCATCAGAGAAATCCAAATGAAAACCTCAATGAGATACCACCTCACACCCGTCAGAATGGCTCAAATGAACAAGTCAGGGAACGACAGAGTTTGGCGGGGATGTGGAGATAGGGGAACCCGCCGACACTGGTGGTGGGAATGCAAGCTGCTGCAACCCCTCTGGAAAACATTATGGAGGTTCCTCACACAGTTGAAATTAGAGCTACCATTCGATCAAACATTTGTACTCCTCGGTATTTACCCAAAAGATACAAATGTAGGGACCCGAAGCGGTACGTGCACCTCATTGTTTATGGCAGCAATGTCCACAATAGCCAAACTGTGGAAACAGCCAAGATGTCCATCGACAGATGAATGGATAAAGAAGAGGTGGTATATATATACACAATGGACGATTACGCAGCCATCAAAAGGAATGAGGTGCTGCCATGGACAACGACGTGGATGGAACTGGAGGGTCCGACGATTAGTGAAATAAGTCAATCAGAGAAAGACATGTATCATATGACCCCACTGATATGAGGGATTCTTAATCTCAGGAACAGAGTGAGGCTTGAAGGAGTGGTCGGGGGTGGGAGGGATGGGGTGGCTGGGTGATAGACATGGGGGAGGGTATGAGCTACGGTGAGCGCTGTGAATTGTGTAAGACTGTTGAATCACAGATCTGTACTTCTGAAACAACGCAACATATTTTAAGAATAAAGGAAAAGAAGGAGACAGCAGGAGTGGAAGAATGAAGGGGAGTTAGTGAGAGGATGAGACGGACCAGGAGAGATGATGGGTTCTGAAAAAAAATCTGAGGTTTCTAGAGGGGAGGTGGGTCGGGGGATTGGTTAGCCTGGTGGTGGGTATTAAAGAGGGCACATTCTCCATGGAGCACTGTGTGTTAGGAACAAACAATGAATCATGGGACACTACACCAAAACAAATGATGTACTCCATGGTGATTAACAAAGCAATAAAAAACAAAGACTGTAATAAGAGATGAAGAAGGACACTATATCCTACTTAATGGGTCTATCCAACAAGAAGATCTCACAATTGTAAATATCTATGCCCCGAACATGGGAGCATCCAATTATATAAGGCAATTAAGAAGAAAAGCAAAGAAGCACATTGACCACCACACAATCATAGTGGGGGACTTTAACACCCCCCTGACTGAAATGGCCAGATCATCTAAGCAAAAGATCAACAGGGAAAGAAAGACTTTAAATGACACACTGGACCAAATGGACTTCACAGACATATTCAGAACGTTCCATCCCAATGCAACGGAATACACTTTCTTCTCTAGTGCCCATGGAACATTCTCCAGAATGGATCACATCCTAGGTCACAAATCAGGTCTCAACCGGTACCCAAAGATTGGGATCATTCCCTGCACATTTTCAGACCACAATGCTTTGAAACTAGAATTCAATCACAAGAGGAAAGTGGGAAAGAACTCAAATACATGGAGGCTAAAGAGCATCCTACGAAAGAATGAATGGGTCAACCAGGAAATTAAAGAAGAATTTAAAAAGTTCTTGGAAACCAATGAAAATGAAAACTCAACTGTCCAAAATCTTTGGGATACAGCCAAGGCAGTCCTGCGAGGAAAGTATATAGCAATACAAGCCTTTCTCAAGAAACAAGAAAGGTCTCAAATACACACCCAACCCTACACCTAAAGGAGCTGGAGAAAGAACGGCAAATAAAGCCTAAACCCAGCAGGAGAAGAGAAATCATGCAGTTCAGAGCAGAAATCAATGAAATAGAACCCAGAAGAACAGTAGAAGTGATCAACGGAACTAGGAGCTGGTACTTTGAAAGAATTCACAAGATTGATACACCCCTGTCCAGGCTGATCAAAAAGAAAAGAGAAATGACCCAAATCAACAAAATCATGAATGAAAGAGGAGAGATCACAAACAACACCAAAGAAATACAAACAATTATAAGAACGTAATCTGAGCAACCCTAGGGCAGCAAATTCCATAACCTGGAATAAATGGGTGCATTCCTAGAGCTGTGTCAACTAACAAAACTGACCCAGGAAGAAATAGAAAACATGAACAGTCCTATAACCACGAAGGCAATTGAAGTAGTCATCAAAAACCTCCCAAGAAACCAAAGCCCAGGGCCAGATGGTTTCCCAGGGGAATTCTATCAGACATTTAAAGAAGAATTAATACCTATTCTCCTGAAACTGTTCCAAACAATAGAAATGGAAGGAAAACTTCCAAACTCATTTATGAGGCCACCATTACCTTGATTCCAAAACCAGACAAAGATCCCATCAAAAAGGAGAATTAGAGACCAATATCCTTGATGAACATCGATGCAAAAATTCTCACCAAAATACTAGCCAAGAGGACCCAACAGTACATGAAAAGGAGTATTCACCATGACCAAGTGGGATTTATCCCTGGGCTGCAAGGCTGGTTCAACATCCGCAAATCAGTCAACGTGATCAAATACATTAACAAAAGAAAGAACGAGAATCATATGATCCTCCCAAGAGATGCAGAAAAAGCATTGGACAAAGTACAGCAACCTTTCTGGATCAAAACTCTTCAGAGTATAGGGACAGCGGGTACATACCTCAATATCATAAAAGCCATCTACGAAAACGCTACAGCGAATATCATTCTCAATGGGGAAAAGCTGAGATCTTTTCCCCCAAAGTCAGCAACGCGGCAGGGATAGCCACTCTCACCACTGCTATTCAACATAGTATTAGAAGTCCTAGCCACAGCAATCAGACAACAAAAAGTAATCCAAGGCATCCAAATCGGCAGAGAGGAAGTCAAACTCTCACTCTTGGCAGATGATATGATACTTTATGTGGAAAACCCAAAAGACTCCACCCCAAAACTGCTAGAACTCACACAGCAATTCCGTCAAGTAGCAGGCTATAAAATCAATGCACAGGAATCAGTGGCATTCCTATACAACAACAACAAGACAGAAGAGAGACAAATCAAGGAGTCGATCCCATTCACAACTGCACCCAAAACCAGAAGAGACCTAGGAATATATTGAACCCAAGAGGCAAGGGATCTGTACTCAGAAAACTACAAAATACGAAGGAAAGAAATTGAAGAAGACACAAAGAAACGGAAAAACGTTCCATGCTCATGGATTGGGAGAACCAACACTGTGAAGAGGTCAATGCTACCTAGAGCAATCTACACATGCAATGCAATCCCCATCAAAATACCATCCACTTTTTTCCACGAAATGGAACAAATAATCCTAAAATTTGAATGGAACCTGAAGAGACCCCGAGTAGCCAGAGGAATATTGAGAAAGAAAAGCAAAGCTGGCGGCATCACAATTCTGGACTTCCAGCTCTATGACAAAGCTGTCATCATCAAGACAGTATGGTACTGGCACAAAAACAGACACATGGATCCATGGAACAGAATCGAGAGCCCAGAAATGGACCCTCAACTCTATGGTCAACTTATCTTTGACAGAGCAGGAAGGAATGTCCAATGGCAAAAAGAGAGTCTCTTCAACAACTGGTGTTGGGAGAATTGGACAGCCCCATGCAGAAGAATGACACTGGACCATTTCCTGACACCACACACAGAAGTAGACGCCAAATGTTTGAAAGACCTCAATGTGAGACAGGAGTCCATCAAAATCCTAAAGGAGGACACAGGTAGCAAGCTCTTCGACCTCAGCCGCAGCAACTTCTTCCTAGAAACATCACCAAAGGCACGGGAAGCCAGGGCAAAAATGAACTATTGGGATTTCATCAAGATAAAAAGCTTTGGCACAGCAAAAGAAACAGTCCACAAAACCAAAAGACAACCGACAGAATGGGAGAAATTATTTGCAAATGACCTATCAGATAAAGGGCTACTATCCAATATGTATAAAAACTTATCAAACTCAACACCCAAAGAACAAATAATCCAATCAAGAAATAGGCAGAAGACATGAACAGACATTTTTCCAAAGAAGACATCCAAATGGCCCACAGGCACATGAAAAAGTGCTCAACACGGCTCGGCATCAGGGAAATCCAAATCAAAACCTCAATGAGATACCACCTCACACCCGTCAGAATGGCTCAAATGAACAAGTCAGGGAACGACAGAGGTTGGCGGGGATGTGGAGAAAGGGGAACCCTCCTACACTGGTGGTGGGAATGCAAGCTGGTGCAACCCCTCTGGAAAAGTGTATGTAGGTTCCTCAAACAGTTATAATTAGAGCTACCATTCGATCCAGCAATTGCACTCCTGGGTATTTACCCCAAAGATACAAATGTAGGGACCCGAAGCGGTACGTGCACCCCATTGTTTATAGCAGCAATATCCACAATAGCCAAACGGTGGAAAGAGCCAAGATGTCCATCGACAGATGAATGGATAAAGAAGAGGTGGTATATATATACACAATGGACTATTACGCAGCCATCAAAAGGAATGAGGTGTTGCCATGGACAACGACGTGGATGGAACTGGAGGGTCCGACGATTAGTGAAATAAGTCAATCAGAGAAAGACATGTATCATATGACCTCACTGATATGAGGGATTCTTAATCTCAGGAACAGAGTGAGGCTTGCTGGAGTGGTCGGGGGGGGGATGGGGTGGCTGGGTGATAGACTTTGGGGAGGGTATGAGCTACGGTGAGCGCTGTGAATTGTGTAAGACTGTTGAATCACAGATCTGTACTTCTGAAACAAATAACGCAACATATTTTAAGAATAAAGGAAAACAAGGAGACAGCAGGAGAGGAAGAATGAAGGGGAGTTAGTGAGAGGGGGAGACGGACCAGGAGAGATGATGGATTCTGAAAAAAAATCCGAGGTTTCTAGAGGGGAGGTGGGTCGGTGGATTGGTTTGACTGGTGATGGTTATTAAAGAGGGCACATTCTGCATGGAGCACTGTGTGTTAGGAACAAACAATGAATCATGGGACAGTACACCAAAACAAATGATGTAGTACATGGTGATTAACAAAGCAATAAAAAACAAAGACTGTAATAAGAGATGAAGAAGGACACTCTATCCTACTTAAAGGGTCTATCCAACAAGAAGATCTCACAATTGTAAATATCTATGCCCCGAACATGGGAGCATCCAATTATATAAGGCAATTAAGAAGAAAAGCAAAGAAACACATTGACCACCATACAATCATAGTGGGGGACTTTAACACCCCCCTGACTGAAATGGCCAGATCATCTAAGCAAAAGATCAACAAGGAAATAAAGACTTTAAATGACACACTGGACCAAATGGACTTCACAGACATATTCAGAACGTTCCATCCCAATGCAACGGAATACACATTCTTCTCTAGTGCCCATGGAACATTCTCCAGAATGGATCACATCCTAGGTCACAAATCAGGTCTCAACCGGTACCCAAAGATTGGGATCATTCCCTGCACATTTTCAGACCACAATGTTTTGAAACTAGAACTCAATCACAAGAGGAGAGTCGGAAAGAACTCAAATACATGGAGGCTAAAGAGCATCCTACGAAAGAATGAATGGGTCAACCAGGAAATTAAAGAAGAATTTAAAAAGTTCTTGGAAACCAATGAAAATGAAAACTCAACTGTCCAAAATCTTTGGGATACAGCCAAGGCAGTCCTGCGAGGAAAGTATATAGCAATACAAGCCTTTCTCAAGAAACAAGAAAGGTCTCAAATACACACCCAACCCTACACCTAAAGGAGCTGGAGAAAGAACGGCAAATAAAGCCTAAACCCAGCAGGAGAAGAGAAATCATGCAGTTCAGAGCAGAAATCAATGAAATAGAACCCAGAAGAACAGTAGAAGTGATCAACGGAACTAGGAGCTGGTACTTTGAAAGAATTCACAAGATTGATACACCCCTGTCCAGGCTGATCAAAAAGAAAAGAGAAATGACCCAAATCAACAAAATCATGAATGAAAGAGGAGAGATCACAAACAACACCAAAGAAATACAAACAATTATAAGAACGTAATCTGAGCAACCCTAGGGCAGCAAATTCCATAACCTGGAAGAAATGGGTGCATTCCTAGAGCTGTGTCAACTAACAAAACTGACCCAGGAAGAAATAGAAAACATGAACAGTCCTATAACCACGAAGGCAATTGAAGTAGTCATCAAAAACCTCCCAAGAAACCAAAGCCCAGGGCCAGATGGTTTCCCAGGGGAATTCTATCAGACATTTAAAGAAGAATTAATACCTATTCTCCTGAAACTGTTCCAAACAATAGAAATGGAAGGAAAACTTCCAAACTCATTTATGAGGCCACCATTACCTTGATTCCAAAACCAGACAAAGATCCCATCAAAAAGGAGAATTAGAGACCAATATCCTTGATGAACATCGATGCAAAAATTCTCACCAAAATACTAGCCAAGAGGACCCAACAGTACATGAAAAGGAGCATTCACCATGACCAAGTGGGATTTATCCCTGGGCTGCAAGGCTGGTTCAACATCCGCAAATCAGTCAACGTGATCAAATACATTAACAAAAGAAAGAACGAGAATCATATGATCCTCCCAAGAGATGCAGAAAAAGCATTGGACAAAGTACAGCAACCTTTCTGGATCAAAACTCTTCAGAGTATAGGGACAGCGGGTACATACCTCAATATCATAAAAGCCATCTACGAAAACGCTACAGCGAATATCATTCTCAATGGGGAAAAGCTGATATCTTTTCCCCCAAAGTCAGCAACGCGGCAGGGATAGCCACTCTCACCACTGCTATTCAACATAGTATTAGAAGTCCTAGCCACAGCAATCAGACAACAAAAAGTAATCCAAGGCATCCAAATCGGCAGAGAGGAAGTCAAACTCTCACTCTTGGCAGATGATATGATACTTTATGTGGAAAACCCAAAAGACTCCACCCCAAAACTGCTAGAACTCACACAGCAAATCCGTCAAGTAGCAGGCTATAAAATCAATGCACAGGAATCAGTGGCATTCCTATACAACAACAACAAGACAGAAGAGAGACAAATCAAGGAGTCGATCCCATTCACAACTGCACCCAAAACCAGAAGAGACCTAGCAATATATTGAACCCAAGAGGCAAGGGATCTGTACTCAGAAAACTACAAAATACGAAGGAAAGAAATTGAAGAAGACACAAAGAAACGGAAAAACGTTCCATGCTCATGGATTGGGAGAACCAACACTGTGAAGAGGTCAATGCTACCTAGAGCAATCTACACATGCAATGCAATCCCCATCAAAATACCATCCACTTTTTTCCACGAAATGGAACAAATAATCCTAAAATTTGAATGGAACCTGAAGAGACCCCGAGTAGCCAGAGGAATATTGAGAAAGAAAAGCAAAGCTGGCGGCATCACAATTCTGGACTTCCAGCTCTATGACAAAGCTGTCATCATCAAGACAGTATGGTACTGGCACAAAAACAGACACATGGATCCATGGAACAGAATCGAGAGCCCAGAAATGGACCCTCAACTCTATGGTCAACTTATCTTTGACAGAGCAGGAAGGAATGTCCAATGGCAAAAAGAGAGTCTCTTCAACAACTGGTGTTGGGAGAATTGGACAGCCCCATGCAGAAGAATGACACTGGACCATTTCCTGACACCACACACAGAAGTAGACGCCAAATGTTTGAAAGACCTCAATGTGAGACAGGAGTCCATCAAAATCCTAAAGGAGGACACAGGTAGCAAGCTCTTCGACCTCAGCCGCAGCAACTTCTTCCTAGAAACATCACCAAAGGCACGGGAAGCCAGGGCAAAAATGAACTATTGGGATTTCATCAAGATAAAAAGCTTTGGCACAGCAAAAGAAACAGTCCACAAAACCAAAAGACAACCGACAGAATGGGAGAAATTATTTGCAAATGACATATCAGATAAAGGGCTACTATCCAATATGTATAAAAACTTATCAAACTCAACACCCAAAGAACAAATAATCCAATCAAGAAATAGGCAGAAGACATGAACAGACATTTTTCCAAAGAAGACATCCAAATGGCCCACAGGCACATGAAAAAGTGCTCAACACGGCTCGGCATCAGGGAAATCCAAATCAAAACTTCAATGAGATACCACCTCACACCCGTCAGAATGGCTCAAATGAACAAGTCAGGGAACGACAGAGGTTGGCGGGGATGTGGAGAAAGGGGAACCCTCCTACACTGGTGGTGGGAATGCAAGCTGGTGCAACCCCTCTGGAAAAGTGTATGGAGGTTCCTCAAACAGTTATAATTAGAGCTACCATTCGATCCAGCAATTGCACTCCTGGGTATTTACCCCAAAGATACAAATGTAGGGACCCGAAGCGGTACGTGCACCCCATTGTTTATAGCAGCAATATCCACAATAGCCAAACGGTGGAAAGAGCCAAGATGTCCATCGACAGATGAATGGATAAAGAAGAGGTGGTATATATATACACAATGGACTATTACGCAGCCATCAAAAGGAATGAGGTGTTGCCATGGACAACGACGTGGATGGAACTGGAGGGTCCGACGATTAGTGAAATAAGTCAATCAGAGAAAGACATGTATCATATGACCTCACTGATATGAGGGATTCGTAATCTCAGGAACAGAGTGAGGCTTGCTGGAGTGGTCGGGGGGGGGATGGGGTGGCTGGGTGATAGACTTTGGGGAGGGTATGAGCTACGGTGAGCGCTGTGAATTGTGTAAGACTGTTGAATCACAGATCTGTACTTCTGAAACAAATAACGCAACATATTTTAAGAATAAAGGAAAACAAGGAGACAGCAGGAGAGGAAGAATGAAGGGGAGTTAGTGAGAGGGGGAGACGGACCAGGAGAGATGATGGATTCTGAAAAAAAATCCGAGGTTTCTAGAGGGGAGGTGGGTCGGTGGATTGGTTTGACTGGTGATGGTTATTAAAGAGGGCACATTCTGCATGGAGCACTGTGTGTTAGGAACAAACAATGAATCATGGGACAGTACACCAAAACAAATGATGTAGTACATGGTGATTAACAAAGCAATAAAAAACAAAGACTGTAATAAGAGATGAAGAAGGACACTCTATCCTACTTAAAGGGTCTATCCAACAAGAAGATCTCACAATTGTAAATATCTATGCCCCGAACATGGGAGCATCCAATTATATAAGGCAATTAAGAAGAAAAGCAAAGAAACACATTGACCACCATACAATCATAGTGGGGGACTTTAACACCCCCCTGACTGAAATGGCCAGATCATCTAAGCAAAAGATCAACAAGGAAATAAAGACTTTAAATGACACACTGGACCAAATGGACTTCACAGACATATTCAGAACGTTCCATCCCAATGCAACGGAATACACATTCTTCTCTAGTGCCCATGGAACATTCTCCAGAATGGATCACATCCTAGGTCACAAATCAGGTCTCAACCGGTACCCAAAGATTGGGATCATTCCCTGCACATTTTCAGACCACAATGTTTTGAAACTAGAACTCAATCACAAGAGGAGAGTCGGAAAGAACTCAAATACATGGAGGCTAAAGAGCATCCTACGAAAGAATGAATGGGTCAACCAGGAAATTAAAGAAGAATTTAAAAAGTTCATGGAAACCAATGAAAATGAAAACTCAACTGTCCAAAATCTTTGGGATACAGCCAAGGCAGTCCTGCGAGGAAAGTATATAGCAATACAAGCCTTTCTCAAGAAACAAGAAAGGTCTCAAATACACACCCAACCCTACACCTAAAGGAGCTGGAGAAAGAACGGCAAATAAAGCCTAAACCCAGCAGGAGAAGAGAAATCATGCAGTTCAGAGCAGAAATCAATGAAATAGAACCCAGAAGAACAGTAGAAGTGATCAACGGAACTAGGAGCTGGTACTTTGAAAGAATTCACAAGATTGATACACCCCTGTCCAGGCTGATCAAAAAGAAAAGAGAAATGACCCAAATCAACAAAATCATGAATGAAAGAGGAGAGATCACAAACAACACCAAAGAAATACAAACAATTATAAGAACGTAATCTGAGCAACCCTAGGGCAGCAAATTCCATAACCTGGAAGAAATGGGTGCATTCCTAGAGCTGTGTCAACTAACAAAACTGACCCAGGAAGAAATAGAAAACATGAACAGTCCTATAACCACGAAGGCAATTGAAGTAGTCATCAAAAACCTCCCAAGAAACCAAAGCCCAGGGCCAGATGGTTTCCCAGGGGAATTCTATCAGACATTTAAAGAAGAATTAATACCTATTCTCCTGAAACTGTTCCAAACAATAGAAATGGAAGGAAAACTTCCAAACTCATTTATGAGGCCACCATTACCTTGATTCCAAAACCAGACAAAGATCCCATCAAAAAGGAGAATTAGAGACCAATATCCTTGATGAACATCGATGCAAAAATTCTCACCAAAATACTAGCCAAGAGGACCCAACAGTACATGAAAAGGAGTATTCACCATGACCAAGTGGGATTTATCCCTGGGCTGCAAGGCTGGTTCAACATCCGCAAATCAGTCAACGTGATCAAATACATTAACAAAAGAAAGAACGAGAATCATATGATCCTCCCAAGAGATGCAGAAAAAGCATTGGACAAAGTACAGCAACCTTTCTGGATCAAAACTCTTCAGAGTATAGGGACAGCGGGTACATACCTCAATATCATAAAAGCCATCTACGAAAACGCTACAGCGAATATCATTCTCAATGGGGAAAAGCTGAGATCTTTTCCCCCAAAGTCAGCAACGCGGCAGGGATAGCCACTCTCACCACTGCTATTCAACATAGTATTAGAAGTCCTAGCCACAGCAATCAGACAACAAAAAGTAATCCAAGGCATCCAAATCGGCAGAGAGGAAGTCAAACTCTCACTCTTGGCAGATGATATGATACTTTATGTGGAAAACCCAAAAGACTCCACCCCAAAACTGCTAGAACTCACACAGCAATTCCGTCAAGTAGCAGGCTATAAAATCAATGCACAGGAATCAGTGGCATTCCTATACAACAACAACAAGACAGAAGAGAGACAAATCAAGGAGTCGATCCCATTCACAACTGCACCCAAAACCAGAAGAGACCTAGCAATATATTGAACCCAAGAGGCAAGGGATCTGTACTCAGAAAACTACAAAATACGAAGGAAAGAAATTGAAGAAGACACAAAGAAACGGAAAAACGTTCCATGCTCATGGATTGGGAGAACCAACACTGTGAAGAGGTCAATGCTACCTAGAGCAATCTACACATGCAATGCAATCCCCATCAAAATACCATCCACTTTTTTCCACGAAATGGAACAAATAATCCTAAAATTTGAATGGAACCTGAAGAGACCCCGAGTAGCCAGAGGAATATTGAGAAAGAAAAGCAAAGCTGGCGGCATCACAATTCTGGACTTCCAGCTCTATGACAAAGCTGTCATCATCAAGACAGTATGGTACTGGCACAAAAACAGACACATGGATCCATGGAACAGAATCGAGAGCCCAGAAATGGACCCTCAACTCTATGGTCAACTTATCTTTGACAGAGCAGGAAGGAATGTCCAATGGCAAAAAGAGAGTCTCTTCAACAACTGGTGTTGGGAGAATTGGACAGCCCCATGCAGAAGAATGACACTGGACCATTTCCTGACACCACACACAGAAGTAGACGCCAAATGTTTGAAAGACCTCAATGTGAGACAGGAGTCCATCAAAATCCTAAAGGAGGACACAGGTAGCAAGCTCTTCGACCTCAGCCGCAGCAACTTCTTCCTAGAAACATCACCAAAGGCACGGGAAGCCAGGGCAAAAATGAACTATTGGGATTTCATCAAGATAAAAAGCTTTGGCACAGCAAAAGAAACAGTCCACAAAACCAAAAGACAACCGACAGAATGGGAGAAATTATTTGCAAATGACATATCAGATAAAGGGCTACTATCCAATATGTATAAAAACTTATCAAACTCAACACCCAAAGAACAAATAATCCAATCAAGAAATAGGCAGAAGACATGAACAGACATTTTTCCAAAGAAGACATCCAAATGGCCCACAGGCACATGAAAAAGTGCTCAACACGGCTCGGCATCAGGGAAATCCAAATCAAAACCTCAATGAGATACCACCTCACACCCGTCAGAATGGCTCAAATGAACAAGTCAGGGAACGACAGAGGTTGGCGGGGATGTGGAGAAAGGGGAACCCTCCTACACTGGTGGTGGGAATGCAAGCTGGTGCAACCCCTCTGGAAAAGTGTATGGAGGTTCCTCAAACAGTTATAATTAGAGCTACCATTCGATCCAGCAATTGCACTCCTGGGTATTTACCCCAAAGATACAAATGTAGGGACCCGAAGCGGTACGTGCACCCCATTGTTTATAGCAGCAATATCCACAATAGCCAAACGGTGGAAAGAGCCAAGATGTCCATCGACAGATGAATGGATAAAGAAGAGGTGGTATATATATACACAATGGACTATTACGCAGCCATCAAAAGGAATGAGGTGTTGCCATGGACAACGACGTGGATGGAACTGGAGGGTCCGACGATTAGTGAAATAAGTCAATCAGAGAAAGACATGTATCATATGACCTCACTGATATGAGGGATTCTTAATCTCAGGAACAGAGTGAGGCTTGCTGGAGTGGTCGGGGGGGGATGGGGTGGCTGGGTGATAGACTTTGGGGAGGGTATGAGCTACGGTGAGCGCTGTGAATTGTGTAAGACTGTTGAATCACAGATCTGTACTTCTGAAACAAATAACGCAACATATTTTAAGAATAAAGGAAAACAAGGAGACAGCAGGAGAGGAAGAATGAAGGGGAGTTAGTGAGAGGGGGAGACGGACCAGGAGAGATGATGGATTCTGAAAAAAAATCCGAGGTTTCTAGAGGGGAGGTGGGTCGGTGGATTGGTTTGACTGGTGATGGTTATTAAAGAGGGCACATTCTGCATGGAGCACTGTGTGTTAGGAACAAACAATGAATCATGGGACAGTACACCAAAACAAATGATGTAGTACATGGTGATTAACAAAGCAATAAAAAACAAAGACTGTAATAAGAGATGAAGAAGGACACTCTATCCTACTTAAAGGGTCTATCCAACAAGAAGATCTCACAATTGTAAATATCTATGCCCCGAACATGGGAGCATCCAATTATATAAGGCAATTAAGAAGAAAAGCAAAGAAACACATTGACCACCATACAATCATAGTGGGGGACTTTAACACCCCCCTCACTGAAATGGCCAGATCATCTAAGCAAAAGATCAACAAGGAAATAAAGACTTTAAATGACACACTGGACCAAATGGACTTCACAGACATATTCAGAACGTTCCATCCCAATGCAACGGAATACACATTCTTCTCTAGTGCCCATGGAACATTCTCCAGAATGGATCACATCCTAGGTCACAAATCAGGTCTCAACCGGTACCCAAAGATTGGGATCATTCCCTGCACATTTTCAGACCACAATGTTTTGAAACTAGAACTCAATCACAAGAGGAGAGTCGGAAAGAACTCAAATACATGGAGGCTAAAGAGCATCCTACGAAAGAATGAATGGGTCAACCAGGAAATTAAAGAAGAATTTAAAAAGTTCATGGAAACCAATGAAAATGAAAACTCAACTGTCCAAAATCTTTGGGATACAGCCAAGGCAGTCCTGCGAGGAAAGTATATAGCAATACAAGCCTTTCTCAAGAAACAAGAAAGGTCTCAAATACACACCCAACCCTACCCCTAAAGGAGCTGGAGAAAGAACGGCAAATAAAGCCTAAACCCAGCAGGAGAAGAGAAATCATGCAGTTCAGAGCAGAAATCAATGAAATAGAACCCAGAAGAACAGTAGAAGTGATCAACGGAACTAGGAGCTGGTACTTTGAAAGAATTCACAAGATTGATACACCCCTGTCCAGGCTGATCAAAAAGAAAAGAGAAATGACCCAAATCAACAAAATCATGAATGAAAGAGGAGAGATCACAAACAACACCAAAGAAATACAAACAATTATAAGAACGTAATCTGAGCAACCCTAGGGCAGCAAATTCCATAACCTGGAAGAAATGGGTGCATTCCTAGAGCTGTGTCAACTAACAAAACTGACCCAGGAAGAAATAGAAAACATGAACAGTCCTATAACCACGAAGGCAATTGAAGTAGTCATCAAAAACCTCCCAAGAAACCAAAGCCCAGGGCCAGATGGTTTCCCAGGGGAATTCTATCAGACATTTAAAGAAGAATTAATACCTATTCTCCTGAAACTGTTCCAAACAATAGAAATGGAAGGAAAACTTCCAAACTCATTTATGAGGCCACCATTACCTTGATTCCAAAACCAGACAAAGATCCCATCAAAAAGGAGAATTAGAGACCAATATCCTTGATGAACATCGATGCAAAAATTCTCACCAAAATACTAGCCAAGAGGACCCAACAGTACATGAAAAGGAGTATTCACCATGACCAAGTGGGATTTATCCCTGGGCTGCAAGGCTGGTTCAACATCCGCAAATCAGTCAACGTGATCAAATACATTAACAAAAGAAAGAACGAGAATCATATGATCCTCCCAAGAGATGCAGAAAAAGCATTGGACAAAGTACAGCAACCTTTCTGGATCAAAACTCTTCAGAGTATAGGGACAGCGGGTACATACCTCAATATCATAAAAGCCATCTACGAAAACGCTACAGCGAATATCATTCTCAATGGGGAAAAGCTGAGATCTTTTCCCCCAAAGTCAGCAACGCGGCAGGGATAGCCACTCTCACCACTGCTATTCAACATATTATTAGAAGTCCTAGCCACAGCAATCAGACAACAAAAAGTAATCCAAGGCATCCAAATCGGCAGAGAGGAAGTCAAACTCTCACTCTTGGCAGATGATATGATACTTTATGTGGAAAACCCAAAAGACTCCACCCCAAAACTGCTAGAACTCACACAGCAATTCCGTCAAGTAGCAGGCTATAAAATCAATGCACAGGAATCAGTGGCATTCCTATACAACAACAACAAGACAGAAGAGAGACAAATCAAGGAGTCGATCCCATTCACAACTGCACCCAAAACCAGAAGAGACCTAGGAATATATTGAACCCAAGAGGCAAGGGATCTGTACTCAGAAAACTACAAAATACGAAGGAAAGAAATTGAAGAAGACACAAAGAAACGGAAAAACGTTCCATGCTCATGGATTGGGAGAACCAACACTGTGAAGAGGTCAATGCTACCTAGAGCAATCTACACATGCAATGCAATCCCCATCAAAATACCATCCACTTTTTTCCACGAAATGGAACAAATAATCCTAAAATTTGAATGGAACCTGAAGAGACCCCGAGTAGCCAGAGGAATATTGAGAAAGAAAAGCAAAGCTGGCGGCATCACAATTCTGGACTTCCAGCTCTATGACAAAGCTGTCATCATCAAGACAGTATGGTACTGGCACAAAAACAGACACATGGATCCATGGAACAGAATCGAGAGCCCAGAAATGGACCCTCAACTCTATGGTCAACTTATCTTTGACAGAGCAGGAAGGAATGTCCAATGGCAAAAAGAGAGTCTCTTCAACAACTGGTGTTGGGAGAATTGGACAGCCCCATGCAGAAGAATGACACTGGACCATTTCCTGACACCACACACAGAAGTAGACGCCAAATGTTTGAAAGACCTCAATGTGAGACAGGAGTCCATCAAAATCCTAAAGGAGGACACAGGTAGCAAGCTCTTCGACCTCAGCCGCAGCAACTTCTTCCTAGAAACATCACCAAAGGCACGGGAAGCCAGGGCAAAAATGAACTATTGGGATTTCATCAAGATAAAAAGCTTTGGCACAGCAAAAGAAACAGTCCACAAAACCAAAAGACAACCGACAGAATGGGAGAAATTATTTGCAAATGACATATCAGATAAAGGGCTACTATCCAATATGTATAAAAACTTATCAAACTCAACACCCAAAGAACAAATAATCCAATCAAGAAATAGGCAGAAGACATGAACAGACATTTTTCCAAAGAAGACATCCAAATGGCCCACAGGCACATGAAAAAGTGCTCAACACGGCTCGGCATCAGGGAAATCCAAATCAAAACCTCAATGAGATACCACCTCACACCCGTCAGAATGGCTCAAATGAACAAGTCAGGGAACGACAGAGGTTGGCGGGGATGTGGAGAAAGGGGAACCCTCCTACACTGGTGGTGGGAATGCAAGCTGGTGCAACCCCTCTGGAAAAGTGTATGGAGGTTCCTCAAACAGTTATAATTAGAGCTACCATTCGATCCAGCAATTGCACTCCTGGGTATTTACCCCAAAGATACAAATGTAGGGACCCGAAGCGGTACGTGCACCCCATTGTTTATAGCAGCAATATCCACAATAGCCAAACGGTGGAAAGAGCCAAGATGTCCATCGACAGATGAATGGATAAAGAAGAGGTGGTATATATATACACAATGGACTATTACGCAGCCATCAAAAGGAATGAGGTGTTGCCATGGACAACGACGTGGATGGAACTGGAGGGTCCGACGATTAGTGAAATAAGTCAATCAGAGAAAGACATGTATCATATGACCTCACTGATATGAGGGATTCTTAATCTCAGGAACAGAGTGAGGCTTGCTGGAGTGGTCGGGGGGGGGATGGGGTGGCTGGGTGATAGACTTTGGGGAGGGTATGAGCTACGGTGAGCGCTGTGAATTGTGTAAGACTGTTGAATCACAGATCTGTACTTCTGAAACAAATAACGCAACATATTTTAAGAATAAAGGAAAACAAGGAGACAGCAGGAGAGGAAGAATGAAGGGGAGTTAGTGAGAGGGGGAGACGGACCAGGAGAGATGATGGATTCTGAAAAAAAATCCGAGGTTTCTAGAGGGGAGGTGGGTCGGTGGATTGGTTTGACTGGTGATGGTTATTAAAGAGGGCACATTCTGCATGGAGCACTGTGTGTTAGGAACAAACAATGAATCATGGGACAGTACACCAAAACAAATGATGTAGTACATGGTGATTAACAAAGCAATAAAAAACAAAGACTGTAATAAGAGATGAAGAAGGACACTCTATCCTACTTAAAGGGTCTATCCAACAAGAAGATCTCACAATTGTAAATATCTATGCCCCGAACATGGGAGCATCCAATTATATAAGGCAATTAAGAAGAAAAGCAAAGAAACACATTGACCACCATACAATCATAGTGGGGGACTTTAACACCCCCCTGACTGAAATGGCCAGATCATCTAAGCAAAAGATCAACAAGGAAATAAAGACTTTAAATGACACACTGGACCAAATGGACTTCACAGACATATTCAGAACGTTCCATCCCAATGCAACGGAATACACATTCTTCTCTAGTGCCCATGGAACATTCTCCAGAATGGATCACATCCTAGGTCACAAATCAGGTCTCAACCGGTACCCAAAGATTGGGATCATTCCCTGCACATTTTCAGACCACAATGTTTTGAAACTAGAACTCAATCACAAGAGGAGAGTCGGAAAGAACTCAAATACATGGAGGCTAAAGAGCATCCTACGAAAGAATGAATGGGTCAACCAGGAAATTAAAGAAGAATTTAAAAAGTTCTTGGAAACCAATGAAAATGAAAACTCAACTGTCCAAAATCTTTGGGATACAGCCAAGGCAGTCCTGCGAGGAAAGTATATAGCAATACAAGCCTTTCTCAAGAAACAAGAAAGGTCTCAAATACACACCCAACCCTACACCTAAAGGAGCTGGAGAAAGAACGGCAAATAAAGCCTAAACCCAGCAGGAGAAGAGAAATCATGCAGTTCAGAGCAGAAATCAATGAAATAGAACCCAGAAGAACAGTAGAAGTGATCAACGGAACTAGGAGCTGGTACTTTGAAAGAATTCACAAGATTGATACACCCCTGTCCAGGCTGATCAAAAAGAAAAGAGAAATGACCCAAATCAACAAAATCATGAATGAAAGAGGAGAGATCACAAACAACACCAAAGAAATACAAACAATTATAAGAACGTAATCTGAGCAACCCTAGGGCAGCAAATTCCATAACCTGGAAGAAATGGGTGCATTCCTAGAGCTGTGTCAACTAACAAAACTGACCCAGGAAGAAATAGAAAACATGAACAGTCCTATAACCACGAAGGCAATTGAAGTAGTCATCAAAAACCTCCCAAGAAACCAAAGCCCAGGGCCAGATGGTTTCCCAGGGGAATTCTATCAGACATTTAAAGAAGAATTAATACCTATTCTCCTGAAACTGTTCCAAACAATAGAAATGGAAGGAAAACTTCCAAACTCATTTATGAGGCCACCATTACCTTGATTCCAAAACCAGACAAAGATCCCATCAAAAAGGAGAATTAGAGACCAATATCCTTGATGAACATCGATGCAAAAATTCTCACCAAAATACTAGCCAAGAGGACCCAACAGTACATGAAAAGGAGTATTCACCATGACCAAGTGGGATTTATCCCTGGGCTGCAAGGCTGGTTCAACATCCGCAAATCAGTCAACGTGATCAAATACATTAACAAAAGAAAGAACGAGAATCATATGATCCTCCCAAGAGATGCAGAAAAAGCATTGGACAAAGTACAGCAACCTTTCTGGATCAAAACTCTTCAGAGTATAGGGACAGCGGGTACATACCTCAATATCATAAAAGCCATCTACGAAAACGCTACAGCGAATATCATTCTCAATGGGGAAAAGCTGAGATCTTTTCCCCCAAAGTCAGCAACGCGGCAGGGATAGCCACTCTCACCACTGCTATTCAACATAGTATTAGAAGTCCTAGCCACAGCAATCAGACAACAAAAAGTAATCCAAGGCATCCAAATCGGCAGAGAGGAAGTCAAACTCTCACTCTTGGCAGATGATATGATACTTTATGTGGAAAACCCAAAAGACTCCACCCCAAAACTGCTAGAACTCACACAGCAATTCCGTCAAGTAGCAGGCTATAAAATCAATGCACAGGAATCAGTGGCATTCCTATACAACAACAACAAGACAGAAGAGAGACAAATCAAGGAGTCGATCCCATTCACAACTGCACCCAAAACCAGAAGAGACCTAGCAATATATTGAACCCAAGAGGCAAGGGATCTGTACTCAGAAAACTACAAAATACGAAGGAAAGAAATTGAAGAAGACACAAAGAAACGGAAAAACGTTCCATGCTCATGGATTGGGAGAACCAACACTGTGAAGAGGTCAATGCTACCTAGAGCAATCTACACATGCAATGCAATCCCCATCAAAATACCATCCACTTTTTTCCACGAAATGGAACAAATAATCCTAAAATTTGAATGGAACCTGAAGAGACCCCGAGTAGCCAGAGGAATATTGAGAAAGAAAAGCAAAGCTGGCGGCATCACAATTCTGGACTTCCAGCTCTATGACAAAGCTGTCATCATCAAGACAGTATGGTACTGGCACAAAAACAGACACATGGATCCATGGAACAGAATCGAGAGCCCAGAAATGGACCCTCAACTCTATGGTCAACTTATCTTTGACAGAGCAGGAAGGAATGTCCAATGGCAAAAAGAGAGTCTCTTCAACAACTGGTGTTGGGAGAATTGGACAGCCCCATGCAGAAGAATGACACTGGACCATTTCCTGACACCACACACAGAAGTAGACGCCAAATGTTTGAAAGACCTCAATGTGAGACAGGAG
Organism: Eumetopias jubatus; assembly: GCF_037043125.1. Taxonomy (NCBI): domain Eukaryota; kingdom Metazoa; phylum Chordata; class Mammalia; order Carnivora; family Otariidae; genus Eumetopias; species Eumetopias jubatus. The sequence continues at coordinate 127,668 of NW_028274923.1, read as the reverse complement.
TCCATCAAAATCCTAAAGGAGGACACAGGTAGCAAGCTCTTCGACCTCAGCCGCAGCAACTTCTTCCTAGAAACATCACCAAAGGCACGGGAAGCCAGGGCAAAAATGAACTATTGGGATTTCATCAAGATAAAAAGCTTTGGCACAGCAAAAGAAACAGTCCACAAAACCAAAAGACAACCGACAGAATGGGAGAAATTATTTGCAAATGACATATCAGATAAAGGGCTACTATCCAATATGTATAAAAACTTATCAAACTCAACACCCAAAGAACAAATAATCCAATCAAGAAATAGGCAGAAGACATGAACAGACATTTTTCCAAAGAAGACATCCAAATGGCCCACAGGCACATGAAAAAGTGCTCAACACGGCTCGGCATCAGGGAAATCCAAATCAAAACCTCAATGAGATACCACCTCACACCCGTCAGAATGGCTCAAATGAACAAGTCAGGGAACGACAGAGGTTGGCGGGGATGTGGAGAAAGGGGAACCCTCCTACACTGGTTGTGGGAATGCAAGCTGGTGCAACCCCTCTGGAAAAGTGTATGGAGGTTCCTCAAACAGTTATAATTAGAGCTACCATTCGATCCAGCAATTGCACTCCTGGGTATTTACCCCAAAGATACAAATGTAGGGACCCGAAGCGGTACGTGCACCCCATTGTTTATAGCAGCAATATCCACAATAGCCAAACGGTGGAAAGAGCCAAGATGTCCATCGACAGATGAATGGATAAAGAAGAGGTGGTATATATATACACAATGGACTATTACGCAGCCATCAAAAGGAATGAGGTGTTGCCATGGACAACGACGTGGATGGAACTGGAGGGTCCGACGATTAGTGAAATAAGTCAATCAGAGAAAGACATGTATCATATGACCTCACTGATATGAGGGATTCGTAATCTCAGGAACAGAGTGAGGCTTGCTGGAGTGGTCGGGGGGGGGATGGGGTGGCTGGGTGATAGACTTTGGGGAGGGTATGAGCTACGGTGAGCGCTGTGAATTGTGTAAGACTGTTGAATCACAGATCTGTACTTCTGAAACAAATAACGCAACATATTTTAAGAATAAAGGAAAACAAGGAGACAGCAGGAGAGGAAGAATGAAGGGGAGTTAGTGAGAGGGGGAGACGGACCAGGAGAGATGATGGATTCTGAAAAAAAATCCGAGGTTTCTAGAGGGGAGGTGGGTCGGTGGATTGGTTTGACTGGTGATGGTTATTAAAGAGGGCACATTCTGCATGGAGCACTGTGTGTTAGGAACAAACAATGAATCATGGGACAGTACACCAAAACAAATGATGTAGTACATGGTGATTAACAAAGCAATAAAAAACAAAGACTGTAATAAGAGATGAAGAAGGACACTCTATCCTACTTAAAGGGTCTATCCAACAAGAAGATCTCACAATTGTAAATATCTATGCCCCGAACATGGGAGCATCCAATTATATAAGGCAATTAAGAAGAAAAGCAAAGAAACACATTGACCACCATACAATCATAGTGGGGGACTTTAACACCCCCCTGACTGAAATGGCCAGATCATCTAAGCAAAAGATCAACAAGGAAATAAAGACTTTAAATGACACACTGGACCAAATGGACTTCACAGACATATTCAGAACGTTCCATCCCAATGCAACGGAATACACATTCTTCTCTAGTGCCCATGGAACATTCTCCAGAATGGATCACATCCTAGGTCACAAATCAGGTCTCAACCGGTACCCAAAGATTGGGATCATTCCCTGCACATTTTCAGACCACAATGTTTTGAAACTAGAACTCAATCACAAGAGGAGAGTCGGAAAGAACTCAAATACATGGAGGCTAAAGAGCATCCTACGAAAGAATGAATGGGTCAACCAGGAAATTAAAGAAGAATTTAAAAAGTTCATGGAAACCAATGAAAATGAAAACTCAACTGTCCAAAATCTTTGGGATACAGCCAAGGCAGTCCTGCGAGGAAAGTATATAGCAATACAAGCCTTTCTCAAGAAACAAGAAAGGTCTCAAATACACACCCAACCCTACCCCTAAAGGAGCTGGAGAAAGAACGGCAAATAAAGCCTAAACCCAGCAGGAGAAGAGAAATCATGCAGTTCAGAGCAGAAATCAATGAAATAGAACCCAGAAGAACAGTAGAAGTGATCAACGGAACTAGGAGCTGGTACTTTGAAAGAATTCACAAGATTGATACACCCCTGTCCAGGCTGATCAAAAAGAAAAGAGAAATGACCCAAATCAACAAAATCATGAATGAAAGAGGAGAGATCACAAACAACACCAAAGAAATACAAACAATTATAAGAACGTAATCTGAGCAACCCTAGGGCAGCAAATTCCATAACCTGGAAGAAATGGGTGCATTCCTAGAGCTGTGTCAACTAACAAAACTGACCCAGGAAGAAATAGAAAACATGAACAGTCCTATAACCACGAAGGCAATTGAAGTAGTCATCAAAAACCTCCCAAGAAACCAAAGCCCAGGGCCAGATGGTTTCCCAGGGGAATTCTATCAGACATTTAAAGAAGAATTAATACCTATTCTCCTGAAACTGTTCCAAACAATAGAAATGGAAGGAAAACTTCCAAACTCATTTATGAGGCCACCATTACCTTGATTCCAAAACCAGACAAAGATCCCATCAAAAAGGAGAATTAGAGACCAATATCCTTGATGAACATCGATGCAAAAATTCTCACCAAAATACTAGCCAAGAGGACCCAACAGTACATGAAAAGGAGTATTCACCATGACCAAGTGGGATTTATCCCTGGGCTGCAAGGCTGGTTCAACATCCGCAAATCAGTCAACGTGATCAAATACATTAACAAAAGAAAGAACGAGAATCATATGATCCTCCCAAGAGATGCAGAAAAAGCATTGGACAAAGTACAGCAACCTTTCTGGATCAAAACTCTTCAGAGTATAGGGACAGCGGGTACATACCTCAATATCATAAAAGCCATCTACGAAAACGCTACAGCGAATATCATTCTCAATGGGGAAAAGCTGAGATCTTTTCCCCCAAAGTCAGCAACGCGGCAGGGATAGCCACTCTCACCACTGCTATTCAACATAGTATTAGAAGTCCTAGCCACAGCAATCAGACAACAAAAAGTAATCCAAGGCATCCAAATCGGCAGAGAGGAAGTCAAACTCTCACTCTTGGCAGATGATATGATACTTTATGTGGAAAACCCAAAAGACTCCACCCCAAAACTGCTAGAACTCACACAGCAATTCCGTCAAGTAGCAGGCTATAAAATCAATGCACAGGAATCAGTGGCATTCCTATACAACAACAACAAGACAGAAGAGAGACAAATCAAGGAGTCGATCCCATTCACAACTGCACCCAAAACCAGAAGAGACCTAGCAATATATTGAACCCAAGAGGCAAGGGATCTGTACTCAGAAAACTACAAAATACGAAGGAAAGAAATTGAAGAAGACACAAAGAAACGGAAAAACGTTCCATGCTCATGGATTGGGAGAACCAACACTGTGAAGAGGTCAATGCTACCTAGAGCAATCTACACATGCAATGCAATCCCCATCAAAATACCATCCACTTTTTTCCACGAAATGGAACAAATAATCCTAAAATTTGAATGGAACCTGAAGAGACCCCGAGTAGCCAGAGGAATATTGAGAAAGAAAAGCAAAGCTGGCGGCATCACAATTCTGGACTTCCAGCTCTATGACAAAGCTGTCATCATCAAGACAGTATGGTACTGGCACAAAAACAGACACATGGATCCATGGAACAGAATCGAGAGCCCAGAAATGGACCCTCAACTCTATGGTCAACTTATCTTTGACAGAGCAGGAAGGAATGTCCAATGGCAAAAAGAGAGTCTCTTCAACAACTGGTGTTGGGAGAATTGGACAGCCCCATGCAGAAGAATGACACTGGACCATTTCCTGACACCACACACAGAAGTAGACGCCAAATGTTTGAAAGACCTCAATGTGAGACAGGAGTCCATCAAAATCCTAAAGGAGGACACAGGTAGCAAGCTCTTCGACCTCAGCCGCAGCAACTTCTTCCTAGAAACATCACCAAAGGCACGGGAAGCCAGGGCAAAAATGAACTATTGGGATTTCATCAAGATAAAAAGCTTTGGCACAGCAAAAGAAACAGTCCACAAAACCAAAAGACAACCGACAGAATGGGAGAAATTATTTGCAAATGACATATCAGATAAAGGGCTACTATCCAATATGTATAAAAACTTATCAAACTCAACACCCAAAGAACAAATAATCCAATCAAGAAATAGGCAGAAGACATGAACAGACATTTTTCCAAAGAAGACATCCAAATGGCCCACAGGCACATGAAAAAGTGCTCAACACGGCTCGGCATCAGGGAAATCCAAATCAAAACCTCAATGAGATACCACCTCACACCCGTCAGAATGGCTCAAATGAACAAGTCAGGGAACGACAGAGGTTGGCGGGGATGTGGAGAAAGGGGAACCCTCCTACACTGGTGGTGGGAATGCAAGCTGGTGCAACCCCTCTGGAAAAGTGTATGTAGGTTCCTCAAACAGTTATAATTAGAGCTACCATTCGATCCAGCAATTGCACTCCTGGGTATTTACCCCAAAGATACAAATGTAGGGACCCGAAGCGGTACGTGCACCCCATTGTTTATAGCAGCAATATCCACAATAGCCAAACGGTGGAAAGAGCCAAGATGTCCATCGACAGATGAATGGATAAAGAAGAGGTGGTATATATATACACAATGGACTATTACGCAGCCATCAAAAGGAATGAGGTGTTGCCATGGACAACGACGTGGATGGAACTGGAGGGTCCGACGATTAGTGAAATAAGTCAATCAGAGAAAGACATGTATCATATGACCTCACTGATATGAGGGATTCGTAATCTCAGGAACAGAGTGAGGCTTGCTGGAGTGGTCGGGGGGGGGGATGGGGTGGCTGGGTGATAGACTTTGGGGAGGGTATGAGCTACGGTGAGCGCTGTGAATTGTGTAAGACTGTTGAATCACAGATCTGTACTTCTGAAACAAATAACGCAACATATTTTAAGAATAAAGGAAAACAAGGAGACAGCAGGAGAGGAAGAATGAAGGGGAGTTAGTGAGAGGGGGAGACGGACCAGGAGAGATGATGGATTCTGAAAAAAAATCCGAGGTTTCTAGAGGGGAGGTGGGTCGGTGGATTGGTTTGACTGGTGATGGTTATTAAAGAGGGCACATTCTGCATGGAGCACTGTGTGTTAGGAACAAACAATGAATCATGGGACAGTACACCAAAACAAATGATGTAGTACATGGTGATTAACAAAGCAATAAAAAACAAAGACTGTAATAAGAGATGAAGAAGGACACTCTATCCTACTTAAAGGGTCTATCCAACAAGAAGATCTCACAATTGTAAATATCTATGCCCCGAACATGGGAGCATCCAATTATATAAGGCAATTAAGAAGAAAAGCAAAGAAACACATTGACCACCATACAATCATAGTGGGGGACTTTAACACCCCCCTGACTGAAATGGCCAGATCATCTAAGCAAAAGATCAACAAGGAAATAAAGACTTTAAATGACACACTGGACCAAATGGACTTCACAGACATATTCAGAACGTTCCATCCCAATGCAACGGAATACACATTCTTCTCTAGTGCCCATGGAACATTCTCCAGAATGGATCACATCCTAGGTCACAAATCAGGTCTCAACCGGTACCCAAAGATTGGGATCATTCCCTGCACATTTTCAGACCACAATGTTTTGAAACTAGAACTCAATCACAAGAGGAGAGTCGGAAAGAACTCAAATACATGGAGGCTAAAGAGCATCCTACGAAAGAATGAATGGGTCAACCAGGAAATTAAAGAAGAATTTAAAAAGTTCATGGAAACCAATGAAAATGAAAACTCAACTGTCCAAAATCTTTGGGATACAGCCAAGGCAGTCCTGCGAGGAAAGTATATAGCAATACAAGCCTTTCTCAAGAAACAAGAAAGGTCTCAAATACACACCCAACCCTACCCCTAAAGGAGCTGGAGAAAGAACGGCAAATAAAGCCTAAACCCAGCAGGAGAAGAGAAATCATGCAGTTCAGAGCAGAAATCAATGAAATAGAACCCAGAAGAACAGTAGAAGTGATCAACGGAACTAGGAGCTGGTACTTTGAAAGAATTCACAAGATTGATACACCCCTGTCCAGGCTGATCAAAAAGAAAAGAGAAATGACCCAAATCAACAAAATCATGAATGAAAGAGGAGAGATCACAAACAACACCAAAGAAATACAAACAATTATAAGAACGTAATCTGAGCAACCCTAGGGCAGCAAATTCCATAACCTGGAAGAAATGGGTGCATTCCTAGAGCTGTGTCAACTAACAAAACTGACCCAGGAAGAAATAGAAAACATGAACAGTCCTATAACCACGAAGGCAATTGAAGTAGTCATCAAAAACCTCCCAAGAAACCAAAGCCCAGGGCCAGATGGTTTCCCAGGGGAATTCTATCAGACATTTAAAGAAGAATTAATACCTATTCTCCTGAAACTGTTCCAAACAATAGAAATGGAAGGAAAACTTCCAAACTCATTTATGAGGCCACCATTACCTTGATTCCAAAACCAGACAAAGATCCCATCAAAAAGGAGAATTAGAGACCAATATCCTTGATGAACATCGATGCAAAAATTCTCACCAAAATACTAGCCAAGAGGACCCAACAGTACATGAAAAGGAGTATTCACCATGACCAAGTGGGATTTATCCCTGGGCTGCAAGGCTGGTTCAACATCCGCAAATCAGTCAACGTGATCAAATACATTAACAAAAGAAAGAACGAGAATCATATGATCCTCCCAAGAGATGCAGAAAAAGCATTGGACAAAGTACAGCAACCTTTCTGGATCAAAACTCTTCAGAGTATAGGGACAGCGGGTACATACCTCAATATCATAAAAGCCATCTACGAAAACGCTACAGCGAATATCATTCTCAATGGGGAAAAGCTGAGATCTTTTCCCCCAAAGTCAGCAACGCGGCAGGGATAGCCACTCTCACCACTGCTATTCAACATAGTATTAGAAGTCCTAGCCACAGCAATCAGACAACAAAAAGTAATCCAAGGCATCCAAATCGGCAGAGAGGAAGTCAAACTCTCACTCTTGGCAGATGATATGATACTTTATGTGGAAAACCCAAAAGACTCCACCCCAAAACTGCTAGAACTCACACAGCAATTCCGTCAAGTAGCAGGCTATAAAATCAATGCACAGGAATCAGTGGCATTCCTATACAACAACAACAAGACAGAAGAGAGACAAATCAAGGAGTCGATCCCATTCACAACTGCACCCAAAACCAGAAGAGACCTAGCAATATATTGAACCCAAGAGGCAAGGGATCTGTACTCAGAAAACTACAAAATACGAAGGAAAGAAATTGAAGAAGACACAAAGAAACGGAAAAACGTTCCATGCTCATGGATTGGGAGAACCAACACTGTGAAGAGGTCAATGCTACCTAGAGCAATCTACACATGCAATGCAATCCCCATCAAAATACCATCCACTTTTTTCCACGAAATGGAACAAATAATCCTAAAATTTGAATGGAACCTGAAGAGACCCCGAGTAGCCAGAGGAATATTGAGAAAGAAAAGCAAAGCTGGCGGCATCACAATTCTGGACTTCCAGCTCTATGACAAAGCTGTCATCATCAAGACAGTATGGTACTGGCACAAAAACAGACACATGGATCCATGGAACAGAATCGAGAGCCCAGAAATGGACCCTCAACTCTATGGTCAACTTATCTTTGACAGAGCAGGAAGGAATGTCCAATGGCAAAAAGAGAGTCTCTTCAACAACTGGTGTTGGGAGAATTGGACAGCCCCATGCAGAAGAATGACACTGGACCATTTCCTGACACCACACACAGAAGTAGACGCCAAATGTTTGAAAGACCTCAATGTGAGACAGGAGTCCATCAAAATCCTAAAGGAGGACACAGGTAGCAAGCTCTTCGACCTCAGCCGCAGCAACTTCTTCCTAGAAACATCACCAAAGGCACGGGAAGCCAGGGCAAAAATGAACTATTGGGATTTCATCAAGATAAAAAGCTTTGGCACAGCAAAAGAAACAGTCCACAAAACCAAAAGACAACCGACAGAATGGGAGAAATTATTTGCAAATGACATATCAGATAAAGGGCTACTATCCAATATGTATAAAAACTTATCAAACTCAACACCCAAAGAACAAATAATCCAATCAAGAAATAGGCAGAAGACATGAACAGACATTTTTCCAAAGAAGACATCCAAATGGCCCACAGGCACATGAAAAAGTGCTCAACACGGCTCGGCATCAGGGAAATCCAAATCAAAACCTCAATGAGATACCACCTCACACCCGTCAGAATGGCTCAAATGAACAAGTCAGGGAACGACAGAGGTTGGCGGGGATGTGGAGAAAGGGGAACCCTCCTACACTGGTGGTGGGAATGCAAGCTGGTGCAACCCCTCTGGAAAAGTGTATGTAGGTTCCTCAAACAGTTATAATTAGAGCTACCATTCGATCCAGCAATTGCACTCCTGGGTATTTACCCCAAAGATACAAATGTAGGGACCCGAAGCGGTACGTGCACCCCATTGTTTATAGCAGCAATATCCACAATAGCCAAACGGTGGAAAGAGCCAAGATGTCCATCGACAGATGAATGGATAAAGAAGAGGTGGTATATATATACACAATGGACTATTACGCAGCCATCAAAAGGAATGAGGTGTTGCCATGGACAACGACGTGGATGGAACTGGAGGGTCCGACGATTAGTGAAATAAGTCAATCAGAGAAAGACATGTATCATATGACCTCACTGATATGAGGGATTCTTAATCTCAGGAACAGAGTGAGGCTTGCTGGAGTGGTCGGGGGGGGATGGGGTGGCTGGGTGATAGACTTTGGGGAGGGTATGAGCTACGGTGAGCGCTGTGAATTGTGTAAGACTGTTGAATCACAGATCTGTACTTCTGAAACAAATAACGCAACATATTTTAAGAATAAAGGAAAACAAGGAGACAGCAGGAGAGGAAGAATGAAGGGGAGTTAGTGAGAGGGGGAGACGGACCAGGAGAGATGATGGATTCTGAAAAAAAATCCGAGGTTTCTAGAGGGGAGGTGGGTCGGTGGATTGGTTTGACTGGTGATGGTTATTAAAGAGGGCACATTCTGCATGGAGCACTGTGTGTTAGGAACAAACAATGAATCATGGGACAGTACACCAAAACAAATGATGTAGTACATGGTGATTAACAAAGCAATAAAAAACAAAGACTGTAATAAGAGATGAAGAAGGACACTCTATCCTACTTAAAGGGTCTATCCAACAAGAAGATCTCACAATTGTAAATATCTATGCCCCGAACATGGGAGCATCCAATTATATAAGGCAATTAAGAAGAAAAGCAAAGAAACACATTGACCACCATACAATCATAGTGGGGGACTTTAACACCCCCCTGACTGAAATGGCCAGATCATCTAAGCAAAAGATCAACAAGGAAATAAAGACTTTAAATGACACACTGGACCAAATGGACTTCACAGACATATTCAGAACGTTCCATCCCAATGCAACGGAATACACTTTCTTCTCTAGTGCCCATGGAACATTCTCCAGAATGGATCACATCCTAGGTCACAAATCAGGTCTCAACCGGTACCCAAAGATTGGGATCATTCCCTGCACATTTTCAGACCACAATGCTTTGAAACTAGAATTCAATCACAAGAGGAAAGTGGGAAAGAACTCAAATACATGGAGGCTAAAGAGCATCCTACGAAAGAATGAATGGGTCAACCAGGAAATTAAAGAAGAATTTAAAAAGTTCTTGGAAACCAATGAAAATGAAAACTCAACTGTCCAAAATCTTTGGGATACAGCCAAGGCAGTCCTGCGAGGAAAGTATATAGCAATACAAGCCTTTCTCAAGAAACAAGAAAGGTCTCAAATACACACCCAACCCTACACCTAAAGGAGCTGGAGAATGAACGGCAAATAAAGCCTAAACCCAGCAGGAGAAGAGAAATCATGCAGTTCAGAGCAGAAATCAATGAAATAGAACCCAGAAGAACAGTAGAAGTGATCAACGGAACTAGGAGCTGGTACTTTGAAAGAATTCACAAGATTGATACACCCCTGTCCAGGCTGATCAAAAAGAAAAGAGAAATGACCCAAATCAACAAAATCATGAATGAAAGAGGAGAGATCACAAACAACACCAAAGAAATACAAACAATTATAAGAACGTAATCTGAGCAACCCTAGGGCAGCAAATTCCATAACCTGGAAGAAATGGGTGCATTCCTAGAGCTGTGTCAACTAACAAAACTGACCCAGGAAGAAATAGAAAACATGAACAGTCCTATAACCACGAAGGCAATTGAAGTAGTCATCAAAAACCTCCCAAGAAACCAAAGCCCAGGGCCAGATGGTTTCCCAGGGGAATTCTATCAGACATTTAAAGAAGAATTAATACCTATTCTCCTGAAACTGTTCCAAACAATAGAAATGGAAGGAAAACTTCCAAACTCATTTATGAGGCCACCATTACCTTGATTCCAAAACCAGACAAAGATCCCATCAAAAAGGAGAATTAGAGACCAATATCCTTGATGAACATCGATGCAAAAATTCTCACCAAAATACTAGCCAAGAGGACCCAACAGTACATGAAAAGGAGTATTCACCATGACCAAGTGGGATTTATCCCTGGGCTGCAAGGCTGGTTCAACATCCGCAAATCAGTCAACGTGATCAAATACATTAACAAAAGAAAGAACGAGAATCATATGATCCTCCCAAGAGATGCAGAAAAAGCATTGGACAAAGTACAGCAACCTTTCTGGATCAAAACTCTTCAGAGTATAGGGACAGCGGGTACATACCTCAATATCATAAAAGCCATCTACGAAAACGCTACAGCGAATATCATTCTCAATGGGGAAAAGCTGAGATCTTTTCCCCCAAAGTCAGCAACGCGGCAGGGATAGCCACTCTCACCACTGCTATTCAACATAGTATTAGAAGTCCTAGCCACAGCAATCAGACAACAAAAAGTAATCCAAGGCATCCAAATCGGCAGAGAGGAAGTCAAACTCTCACTCTTGGCAGATGATATGATACTTTATGTGGAAAACCCAAAAGACTCCACCCCAAAACTGCTAGAACTCACACAGCAATTCCGTCAAGTAGCAGGCTATAAAATCAATGCACAGGAATCAGTGGCATTCCTATACAACAACAACAAGACAGAAGAGAGACAAATCAAGGAGTCGATCCCATTCACAACTGCACCCAAAACCAGAAGAGACCTAGCAATATATTGAACCCAAGAGGCAAGGGATCTGTACTCAGAAAACTACAAAATACGAAGGAAAGAAATTGAAGAAGACACAAAGAAACGGAAAAACGTTCCATGCTCATGGATTGGGAGAACCAACACTGTGAAGAGGTCAATGCTACCTAGAGCAATCTACACATGCAATGCAATCCCCATCAAAATACCATCCACTTTTTTCCACGAAATGGAACAAATAATCCTAAAATTTGAATGGAACCTGAAGAGACCCCGAGTAGCCAGAGGAATATTGAGAAAGAAAAGCAAAGCTGGCGGCATCACAATTCTGGACTTCCAGCTCTATGACAAAGCTGTCATCATCAAGACAGTATGGTACTGGCACAAAAACAGACACATGGATCCATGGAACAGAATCGAGAGCCCAGAAATGGACCCTCAACTCTATGGTCAACTTATCTTTGACAGAGCAGGAAGGAATGTCCAATGGCAAAAAGAGAGTCTCTTCAACAACTGGTGTTGGGAGAATTGGACAGCCCCATGCAGAAGAATGACACTGGACCATTTCCTGACACCACACACAGAAGTAGACGCCAAATGTTTGAAAGACCTCAATGTGAGACAGGAGTCCATCAAAATCCTAAAGGAGGACACAGGTAGCAAGCTCTTCGACCTCAGCCGCAGCAACTTCTTCCTAGAAACATCACCAAAGGCACGGGAAGCCAGGGCAAAAATGAACTATTGGGATTTCATCAAGATAAAAAGCTTTGGCACAGCAAAAGAAACAGTCCACAAAACCAAAAGACAACCGACAGAATGGGAGAAATTATTTGCAAATGACATATCAGATAAAGGGCTACTATCCAATATGTATAAAAACTTATCAAACTCAACACCCAAAGAACAAATAATCCAATCAAGAAATAGGCAGAAGACATGAACAGACATTTTTCCAAAGAAGACATCCAAATGGCCCACAGGCACATGAAAAAGTGCTCAACACGGCTCGGCATCAGGGAAATCCAAATCAAAACCTCAATGAGATACCACCTCACACCCGTCAGAATGGCTCAAATGAACAAGTCAGGGAACGACAGAGGTTGGCGGGGATGTGGAGAAAGGGGAACCCTCCTACACTGGTGGTGGGAATGCAAGCTGGTGCAACCCCTCTGGAAAAGTGTATGTAGGTTCCTCAAACAGTTATAATTAGAGCTACCATTCGATCCAGCAATTGCACTCCTGGGTATTTACCCCAAAGATACAAATGTAGGGACCCGAAGCGGTACGTGCACCCCATTGTTTATAGCAGCAATATCCACAATAGCCAAACGGTGGAAAGAGCCAAGATGTCCATCGACAGATGAATGGATAAAGAAGAGGTGGTATATATATACACAATGGACTATTACGCAGCCATCAAAAGGAATGAGGTGTTGCCATGGACAACGACGTGGATGGAACTGGAGGGTCCGACGATTAGTGAAATAAGTCAATCAGAGAAAGACATGTATCATATGACCTCACTGATATGAGGGATTCTTAATCTCAGGAACAGAGTGAGGCTTGCTGGAGTGGTCGGGGGGGGATGGGGTGGCTGGGTGATAGACTTTGGGGAGGGTATGAGCTACGGTGAGCGCTGTGAATTGTGTAAGACTGTTGAATCACAGATCTGTACTTCTGAAACAAATAACGCAACATATTTTAAGAATAAAGGAAAACAAGGAGACAGCAGGAGAGGAAGAATGAAGGGGAGTTAGTGAGAGGGGGAGACGGACCAGGAGAGATGATGGATTCTGAAAAAAAATCCGAGGTTTCTAGAGGGGAGGTGGGTCGGTGGATTGGTTTGACTGGTGATGGTTATTAAAGAGGGCACATTCTGCATGGAGCACTGTGTGTTAGGAACAAACAATGAATCATGGGACAGTACACCAAAACAAATGATGTAGTACATGGTGATTAACAAAGCAATAAAAAACAAAGACTGTAATAAGAGATGAAGAAGGACACTATATCCTACTTAAAGGGTCTATCCAACAAGAAGATCTCACAATTGTAAATATCTATGCCCCGAACATGGGAGCATCCAATTATATAAGGCAATTAAGAAGAAAAGCAAAGAAACACATTGACCACCATACAATCATAGTGGGGGACTTTAACACCCCCCTGACTGAAATGGCCAGATCATCTAAGCAAAAGATCAACAAGGAAATAAAGACTTTAAATGACACACTGGACCAAATGGACTTCACAGACATATTCAGAACGTTCCATCCCAATGCAACGGAATACACTTTCTTCTCTAGTGCCCATGGAACATTCTCCAGAATGGATCACATCCTAGGTCACAAATCAGGTCTCAACCGGTACCCAAAGATTGGGATCATTCCCTGCACATTTTCAGACCACAATGCTTTGAAACTAGAATTCAATCACAAGAGGAAAGTGGGAAAGAACTCAAATACATGGAGGCTAAAGAGCATCCTACGAAAGAATGAATGGGTCAACCAGGAAATTAAAGAAGAATTTAAAAAGTTCATGGAAACCAATGAAAATGAAAACTCAACTGTCCAAAATCTTTGGGATACAGCCAAGGCAGTCCTGCGAGGAAAGTATATAGCAATACAAGCCTTTCTCAAGAAACAAGAAAGGTCTCAAATACACACCCAACCCTACCCCTAAAGGAGCTGGAGAAAGAACGGCAAATAAAGCCTAAACCCAGCAGGAGAAGAGAAATCATGCAGTTCAGAGCAGAAATCAATGAAATAGAACCCAGAAGAACAGTAGAAGTGATCAACGGAACTAGGAGCTGGTACTTTGAAAGAATTCACAAGATTGATACACCCCTGTCCAGGCTGATCAAAAAGAAAAGAGAAATGACCCAAATCAACAAAATCATGAATGAAAGAGGAGAGATCACAAACAACACCAAAGAAATACAAACAATTATAAGAACGTAATCTGAGCAACCCTAGGGCAGCAAATTCCATAACCTGGAAGAAATGGGTGCATTCCTAGAGCTGTGTCAACTAACAAAACTGACCCAGGAAGAAATAGAAAACATGAACAGTCCTATAACCACGAAGGCAATTGAAGTAGTCATCAAAAACCTCCCAAGAAACCAAAGCCCAGGGCCAGATGGTTTCCCAGGGGAATTCTATCAGACATTTAAAGAAGAATTAATACCTATTCTCCTGAAACTGTTCCAAACAATAGAAATGGAAGGAAAACTTCCAAACTCATTTATGAGGCCACCATTACCTTGATTCCAAAACCAGACAAAGATCCCATCAAAAAGGAGAATTAGAGACCAATATCCTTGATGAACATCGATGCAAAAATTCTCACCAAAATACTAGCCAAGAGGACCCAACAGTACATGAAAAGGAGTATTCACCATGACCAAGTGGGATTTATCCCTGGGCTGCAAGGCTGGTTCAACATCCGCAAATCAGTCAACGTGATCAAATGCATTAACAAAAGAAAGAACGAGAATCATATGATCCTCCCAAGAGATGCAGAAAAAGCATTGGACAAAGTACAGCAACCTTTCTGGATCAAAACTCTTCAGAGTATAGGGACAGCGGGTACATACCTCAATATCATAAAAGCCATCTACGAAAACGCTACAGCGAATATCATTCTCAATGGGGAAAAGCTGAGATCTTTTCCCCCAAAGTCAGCAACGCGGCAGGGATAGCCACTCTCACCACTGCTATTCAACATAGTATTAGAAGTCCTAGCCACAGCAATCAGACAACAAAAAGTAATCCAAGGCATCCAAATCGGCAGAGAGGAAGTCAAACTCTCACTCTTGGCAGATGATATGATACTTTATGTGGAAAACCCAAAAGACTCCACCCCAAAACTGCTAGAACTCACACAGCAATTCCGTCAAGTAGCAGGCTATAAAATCAATGCACAGGAATCAGTGGCATTCCTATACAACAACAACAAGACAGAAGAGAGACAAATCAAGGAGTCGATCCCATTCACAACTGCACCCAAAACCAGAAGAGACCTAGCAATATATTGAACCCAAGAGGCAAGGGATCTGTACTCAGAAAACTACAAAATACGAAGGAAAGAAATTGAAGAAGACACAAAGAAACGGAAAAACGTTCCATGCTCATGGATTGGGAGAACCAACACTGTGAAGAGGTCAATGCTACCTAGAGCAATCTACACATGCAATGCAATCCCCATCAAAATACCATCCACTTTTTTCCACGAAATGGAACAAATAATCCTAAAATTTGAATGGAACCTGAAGAGACCCCGAGTAGCCAGAGGAATATTGAGAAAGAAAAGCAAAGCTGGCGGCATCACAATTCTGGACTTCCAGCTCTATGACAAAGCTGTCATCATCAAGACAGTATGGTACTGGCACAAAAACAGACACATGGATCCATGGAACAGAATCGAGAGCCCAGAAATGGACCCTCAACTCTATGGTCAACTTATCTTTGACAGAGCAGGAAGGAATGTCCAATGGCAAAAAGAGAGTCTCTTCAACAACTGGTGTTGGGAGAATTGGACAGCCCCATGCAGAAGAATGACACTGGACCATTTCCTGACACCACACACAGAAGTAGACGCCAAATGTTTGAAAGACCTCAATGTGAGACAGGAGTCCATCAAAATCCTAAAGGAGGACACAGGTAGCAAGCTCTTCGACCTCAGCCGCAGCAACTTCTTCCTAGAAACATCACCAAAGGCACGGGAAGCCAGGGCAAAAATGAACTATTGGGATTTCATCAAGATAAAAAGCTTTGGCACAGCAAAAGAAACAGTCCACAAAACCAAAAGACAACCGACAGAATGGGAGAAATTATTTGCAAATGACATATCAGATAAAGGGCTACTATCCAATATGTATAAAAACTTATCAAACTCAACACCCAAAGAACAAATAATCCAATCAAGAAATAGGCAGAAGACATGAACAGACATTTTTCCAAAGAAGACATCCAAATGGCCCACAGGCACATGAAAATGTGCTCAACACGGCTCGGCATCAGGGAAATCCAAATCAAAACCTCAATGAGATACCACCTCACACCCGTCAGAATGGCTCAAATGAACAAGTCAGGGAACGACAGAGGTTGGCGGGGATGTGGAGAAAGGGGAACCCTCCTACACTGGTGGTGGGAATGCAAGCTGGTGCAACCCCTCTGGAAAAGTGTATGTAGGTTCCTCAAACAGTTATAATTAGAGCTACCATTCGATCCAGCAATTGCACTCCTGGGTATTTACCCCAAAGATACAAATGTAGGGACCCGAAGCGGTACGTGCACCCCATTGTTTATAGCAGCAATATCCACAATAGCCAAACGGTGGAAAGAGCCAAGATGTCCATCGACAGATGAATGGATAAAGAAGAGGTGGTATATATATACACAATGGACTATTACGCAGCCATCAAAAGGAATGAGGTGTTGCCATGGACAACGACGTGGATGGAACTGGAGGGTCCGACGATTAGTGAAATAAGTCAATCAGAGATAGACATGTATCATATGACCTCACTGATATGAGGGATTCGTAATCTCAGGAACAGAGTGAGGCTTGCTGGAGTGGTCGGGGGGGGGATGGGGTGGCTGGGTGATAGACTTTGGGGAGGGTATGAGCTACGGTGAGTGCTGTGAATTGTGTAAGACTGTTGAATCACAGATCTGTACTTCTGAAACAAATAACGCAACATATTTTAAGAATAAAGGAAAACAAGGAGACAGCAGGAGAGGAAGAATGAAGGGGAGTTAGTGAGAGGGGGAGACGGACCAGGAGAGATGATGGATTCTGAAAAAAAATCCGAGGTTTCTAGAGGGGAGGTGGGTCGGTGGATTGGTTTGACTGGTGATGGTTATTAAAGAGGGCACATTCTGCATGGAGCACTGTGTGTTAGGAACAAACAATGAATCATGGGACAGTACACCAAAACAAATGATGTAGTACATGGTGATTAACAAAGCAATAAAAAACAAAGACTGTAATAAGAGATGAAGAAGGACACTATATCCTACTTAAAGGGTCTATCCAACAAGAAGATCTCACAATTGTAAATATCTATGCCCCGAACATGGGAGCATCCAATTATATAAGGCAATTAAGAAGAAAAGCAAAGAAACACATTGACCACCATACAATCATAGTGGGGGACTTTAACACCCCCCTGACTGAAATGGCCAGATCATCTAAGCAAAAGATCAACAAGGAAATAAAGACTTTAAATGACACACTGGACCAAATGGACTTCACAGACATATTCAGAACGTTCCATCCCAATGCAACGGAATACACATTCTTCTCTAGTGCCCATGGAACATTCTCCAGAATGGATCACATCCTAGGTCACAAATCAGGTCTCAACCGGTACCCAAAGATTGGGATCATTCCCTGCACATATTCAGACCACAATGTTTTGAAACTAGAACTCAATCACAAGAGGAGAGTCGGAAAGAACTCAAATACATGGAGGCTAAAGAGCATCCTACGAAAGAATGAATGGGTCAACCAGGAAATTAAAGAAGAATTTAAAAAGTTCTTGGAAACCAATGAAAATGAAAACTCAACTGTCCAAAATCTTTGGGATACAGCCAAGGCAGTCCTGCGAGGAAAGTATATAGCAATACAAGCCTTTCTCAAGAAACAAGAAAGGTCTCAAATACACACCCAACCCTACACCTAAAGGAGCTGGAGAAAGAACGGCAAATAAAGCCTAAACCCAGCAGGAGAAGAGAAATCATGCAGTTCAGAGCAGAAATCAATGAAATAGAACCCAGAAGAACAGTAGAAGTGATCAACGGAACTAGGAGCTGGTACTTTGAAAGAATTCACAAGATTGATACACCCCTGTCCAGGCTGATCAAAAAGAAAAGAGAAATGACCCAAATCAACAAAATCATGAATGAAAGAGGAGAGATCACAAACAACACCAAAGAAATACAAACAATTATAAGAACGTAATCTGAGCAACCCTAGGGCAGCAAATTCCATAACCTGGAAGAAATGGGTGCATTCCTAGAGCTGTGTCAACTAACAAAACTGACCCAGGAAGAAATAGAAAACATGAACAGTCCTATAACCACGAAGGCAATTGAAGTAGTCATCAAAAACCTCCCAAGAAACCAAAGCCCAGGGCCAGATGGTTTCCCAGGGGAATTCTATCAGACATTTAAAGAAGAATTAATACCTATTCTCCTGAAACTGTTCCAAACAATAGAAATGGAAGGAAAACTTCCAAACTCATTTATGAGGCCACCATTACCTTGATTCCAAAACCAGACAAAGATCCCATCAAAAAGGAGAATTAGAGACCAATATCCTTGATGAACATCGATGCAAAAATTCTCACCAAAATACTAGCCAAGAGGACCCAACAGTACATGAAAAGGAGTATTCACCATGACCAAGTGGGATTTATCCCTGGGCTGCAAGGCTGGTTCAACATCCGCAAATCAGTCAACGTGATCAAATACATTAACAAAAGAAAGAACGAGAATCATATGATCCTCCCAAGAGATGCAGAAAAAGCATTGGACAAAGTACAGCAACCTTTCTGGATCAAAACTCTTCAGAGTATAGGGACAGCGGGTACATACCTCAATATCATAAAAGCCATCTACGAAAACGCTACAGCGAATATCATTCTCAATGGGGAAAAGCTGAGATCTTTTCCCCCAAAGTCAGCAACGCGGCAGGGATAGCCACTCTCACCACTGCTATTCAACATAGTATTAGAAGTCCTAGCCACAGCAATCAGACAACAAAAAGTAATCCAAGGCATCCAAATCGGCAGAGAGGAAGTCAAACTCTCACTCTTGGCAGATGATATGATACTTTATGTGGAAAACCCAAAAGACTCCACCCCAAAACTGCTAGAACTCACACAGCAATTCCGTCAAGTAGCAGGCTATAAAATCAATGCACAGGAATCAGTGGCATTCCTATACAACAACAACAAGACAGAAGAGAGACAAATCAAGGAGTCGATCCCATTCACAACTGCACCCAAAACCAGAAGAGACCTAGGAATATATTGAACCCAAGAGGCAAGGGATCTGTACTCAGAAAACTACAAAATACGAAGGAAAGAAATTGAAGAAGACACAAAGAAACGGAAAAACGTTCCATGCTCATGGATTGGGAGAACCAACACTGTGAAGAGGTCAATGCTACCTAGAGCAATCTACACATGCAATGCAATCCCCATCAAAATACCATCCACTTTTTTCCACGAAATGGAACAAATAATCCTAAAATTTGAATGGAACCTGAAGAGACCCCGAGTAGCCAGAGGAATATTGAGAAAGAAAAGCAAAGCTGGCGGCATCACAATTCTGGACTTCCAGCTCTATGACAAAGCTGTCATCATCAAGACAGTATGGTACTGGCACAAAAACAGACACATGGATCCATGGAACAGAATCGAGAGCCCAGAAATGGACCCTCAACTCTATGGTCAACTTATCTTTGACAGAGCAGGAAGGAATGTCCAATGGCAAAACGAGAGTCTCTTCAACAACTGGTGTTGGGAGAATTGGACAGCCCCATGCAGAAGAATGACACTGGACCATTTCCTGACACCACACACAGAAGTAGACGCCAAATGTTTGAAAGACCTCAATGTGAGACAGGAGTCCATCAAAATCCTAAAGGAGGACACAGGTAGCAAGCTCTTCGACCTCAGCCGCAGCAACTTCTTCCTAGAAACATCACCAAAGGCACGGGAAGCCAGGGCAAAAATGAACTATTGGGATTTCATCAAGATAAAAAGCTTTGGCACAGCAAAAGAAACAGTCCACAAAACCAAAAGACAACCGACAGAATGGGAGAAATTATTTGCAAATGACATATCAGATAAAGGGCTACTATCCAATATGTATAAAAACTTATCAAACTCAACACCCAAAGAACAAATAATCCAATCAAGAAATAGGCAGAAGACATGAACAGACATTTTTCCAAAGAAGACATCCAAATGGCCCACAGGCACATGAAAATGTGCTCAACACGGCTCGGCATCAGGGAAATCCAAATCAAAACCTCAATGAGATACCACCTCACACCCGTCAGAATGGCTCAAATGAACAAGTCAGGGAACGACAGAGGTTGGCGGGGATGTGGAGAAAGGGGAACCCTCCTACACTGGTGGTGGGAATGCAAGCTGGTGCAACCCCTCTGGAAAAGTGTATGTAGGTTCCTCAAACAGTTATAATTAGAGCTACCATTCGATCCAGCAATTGCACTCCTGGGTATTTACCCCAAAGATACAAATGTAGGGACCCGAAGCGGTACGTGCACCCCATTGTTTATAGCAGCAATATCCACAATAGCCAAACGGTGGAAAGAGCCAAGATGTCCATCGACAGATGAATGGATAAAGAAGAGGTGGTATATATATACACAATGGACTATTACGCAGCCATCAAAAGGAATGAGGTGTTGCCATGGACAACGACGTGGATGGAACTGGAGGGTCCGACGATTAGTGAAATAAGTCAATCAGAGAAAGACATGTATCATATGACCTCACTGATATGAGGGATTCTTAATCTCAGGAACAGAGTGAGGCTTGCTGGAGTGGTCGGGGGGGGGATGGGGTGGCTGGGTGATAGACTTTGGGGAGGGTATGAGCTACGGTGAGCGCTGTGAATTGTGTAAGACTGTTGAATCACAGATCTGTACTTCTGAAACAAATAACGCAACATATTTTAAGAATAAAGGAAAACAAGGAGACAGCAGGAGAGGAAGAATGAAGGGGAGTTAGTGAGAGGGGGAGACGGACCAGGAGAGATGATGGATTCTGAAAAAAAATCCGAGGTTTCTAGAGGGGAGGTGGGTCGGTGGATTGGTTTGACTGGTGATGGTTATTAAAGAGGGCACATTCTGCATGGAGCACTGTGTGTTAGGAACAAACAATGAATCATGGGACAGTACACCAAAACAAATGATGTAGTACATGGTGATTAACAAAGCAATAAAAAACAAAGACTGTAATAAGAGATGAAGAAGGACACTATATCCTACTTAAAGGGTCTATCCAACAAGAAGATCTCACAATTGTAAATATCTATGCCCCGAACATGGGAGCATCCAATTATATAAGGCAATTAAGAAGAAAAGCAAAGAAACACATTGACCACCATACAATCATAGTGGGGGACTTTAACACCCCCCTGACTGAAATGGCCAGATCATCTAAGCAAAAGATCAACAAGGAAATAAAGACTTTAAATGACACACTGGACCAAATGGACTTCACAGACATATTCAGAACGTTCCATCCCAATGCAACGGAATACACATTCTTCTCTAGTGCCCATGGAACATTCTCCAGAATGGATCACATCCTAGGTCACAAATCAGGTCTCAACCGGTACCCAAAGATTGGGATCATTCCCTGCACATTTTCAGACCACAATGTTTTGAAACTAGAACTCAATCACAAGAGGAGAGTCGGAAAGAACTCAAATACATGGAGGCTAAAGAGCATCCTACGAAAGAATGAATGGGTCAACCAGGAAATTAAAGAAGAATTTAAAAAGTTCTTGGAAACCAATGAAAATGAAAACTCAACTGTCCAAAATCTTTGGGATACAGCCAAGGCAGTCCTGCGAGGAAAGTATATAGCAATACAAGCCTTTCTCAAGAAACAAGAAAGGTCTCAAATACACACCCAACCCTACACCTAAAGGAGCTGGAGAAAGAACGGCAAATAAAGCCTAAACCCAGCAGGAGAAGAGAAATCATGCAGTTCAGAGCAGAAATCAATGAAATAGAACCCAGAAGAACAGTAGAAGTGATCAACGGAACTAGGAGCTGGTACTTTGAAAGAATTCACAAGATTGATACACCCCTGTCCAGGCTGATCAAAAAGAAAAGAGAAATGACCCAAATCAACAAAATCATGAATGAAAGAGGAGAGATCACAAACAACACCAAAGAAATACAAACAATTATAAGAACGTAATCTGAGCAACCCTAGGGCAGCAAATTCCATAACCTGGAAGAAATGGGTGCATTCCTAGAGATGTGTCAACTAACAAAACTGACCCAGGAAGAAATAGAAAACATGAACAGTCCTATAACCACGAAGGCAATTGAAGTAGTCATCAAAAACCTCCCAAGAAACCAAAGCCCAGGGCCAGATGGTTTCCCAGGGGAATTCTATCATACATTTAAAGAAGAATTAATACCTATTCTCCTGAAACTGTTCCAAACAATAGAAATGGAAGGAAAACTTCCAAACTCATTTATGAGGCCACCATTACCTTGATTCCAAAACCAGACAAAGATCCCATCAAAAAGGAGAATTAGAGACCAATATCCTTGATGAACATCGATGCAAAAATTCTCACCAAAATACTAGCCAAGAGGACCCAACAGTACATGAAAAGGAGTATTCACCATGACCAAGTGGGATTTATCCCTGGGCTGCAAGGCTGGTTCAACATCCGCAAATCAGTCAACGTGATCAAATACATTAACAAAAGAAAGAACGAGAATCATATGATCCTCCCAAGAGATGCAGAAAAAGCATTGGACAAAGTACAGCAACCTTTCTGGATCAAAACTCTTCAGAGTATAGGGACAGCGGGTACATACCTCAATATCATAAAAGCCATCTACGAAAACGCTACAGCGAATATCATTCTCAATGGGGAAAAGCTGAGATCTTTTCCCCCAAAGTCAGCAACGCGGCAGGGATAGCCACTCTCACCACTGCTATTCAACATAGTATTAGAAGTCCTAGCCACAGCAATCAGACAACAAAAAGTAATCCAAGGCATCCAAATCGGCAGAGAGGAAGTCAAACTCTCACTCTTGGCAGATGATATGATACTTTATGTGGAAAACCCAAAAGACTCCACCCCAAAACTGCTAGAACTCACACAGCAATTCCGTCAAGTAGCAGGCTATAAAATCAATGCACAGGAATCAGTGGCATTCCTATACAACAACAACAAGACAGAAGAGAGACAAATCAAGGAGTCGATCCCATTCACAACTGCACCCAAAACCAGAAGAGACCTAGGAATATATTGAACCCAAGAGGCAAGGGATCTGTACTCAGAAAACTACAAAATACGAAGGAAAGAAATTGAAGAAGACACAAAGAAACGGAAAAACGTTCCATGCTCATGGATTGGGAGAACCAACACTGTGAAGAGGTCAATGCTACCTAGAGCAATCTACACATGCAATGCAATCCCCATCAAAATACCATCCACTTTTTTCCACGAAATGGAACAAATAATCCTAAAATTTGAATGGAACCTGAAGAGACCCCGAGTAGCCAGAGGAATATTGAGAAAGAAAAGCAAAGCTGGCGGCATCACAATTCTGGACTTCCAGCTCTATGACAAAGCTGTCATCATCAAGACAGTATGGTACTGGCACAAAAACAGACACATGGATCCATGGAACAGAATCGAGAGCCCAGAAATGGACCCTCAACTCTATGGTCAACTTATCTTTGACAGAGCAGGAAGGAATGTCCAATGGCAAAAAGAGAGTCTCTTCAACAACTGGTGTTGGGAGAATTGGACAGCCCCATGCAGAAGAATGACACTGGACCATTTCCTGACACCACACACAGAAGTAGACGCCAAATGTTTGAAAGACCTCAATGTGAGACAGGAGTCCATCAAAATCCTAAAGGAGGACACAGGTAGCAAGCTCTTCGACCTCAGCCGCAGCAACTTCTTCCTAGAAACATCACCAAAGGCACGGGAAGCCAGGGCAAAAATGAACTATTGGGATTTCATCAAGATAAAAAGCTTTGGCACAGCAAAAGAAACAGTCCACAAAACCAAAAGACAACCGACAGAATGGGAGAAATTATTTGCAAATGACATATCAGATAAAGGGCTACTATCCAATATGTATAAAAACTTATCAAACTCAACACCCAAAGAACAAATAATCCAATCAAGAAATAGGCAGAAGACATGAACAGACATTTTTCCAAAGAAGACATCCAAATGGCCCACAGGCACATGAAAAAGTGCTCAACACGGCTCGGCATCAGGGAAATCCAAATCAAAACCTCAATGAGATACCACCTCACACCCGTCAGAATGGCTCAAATGAACAAGTCAGGGAACGACAGAGGTTGGCGGGGATGTGGAGAAAGGGGAACCCTCCTACACTGGTGGTGGGAATGCAAGCTGGTGCAACCCCTCTGGAAAAGTGTATGTAGGTTCCTCAAACAGTTATAATTAGAGCTACCATTCGATCCAGCAATTGCACTCCTGGGTATTTACCCCAAAGATACAAATGTAGGGACCCGAAGCGGTACGTGCACCCCATTGTTTATAGCAGCAATATCCACAATAGCCAAACGGTGGAAAGAGCCAAGATGTCCATCGACAGATGAATGGATAAAGAAGAGGTGGTATATATATACACAATGGACTATTACGCAGCCATCAAAAGGAATGAGGTGTTGCCATGGACAACGACGTGGATGGAACTGGAGGGTCCGACGATTAGTGAAATAAGTCAATCAGAGAAAGACATGTATCATATGACCTCACTGATATGAGGGATTCTTAATCTCAGGAACAGAGTGAGGCTTGCTGGAGTGGTCGGGGGGGGATGGGGTGGCTGGGTGATAGACTTTGGGGAGGGTATGAGCTACGGTGAGCGCTGTGAATTGTGTAAGACTGTTGAATCACAGATCTGTACTTCTGAAACAAATAACGCAACATATTTTAAGAATAAAGGAAAACAAGGAGACAGCAGGAGAGGAAGAATGAAGGGGAGTTAGTGAGAGGGGGAGACGGACCAGGAGAGATGATGGATTCTGAAAAAAAATCCGAGGTTTCTAGAGGGGAGGTGGGTCGGTGGATTGGTTTGACTGGTGATGGTTATTAAAGAGGGCACATTCTGCATGGAGCACTGTGTGTTAGGAACAAACAATGAATCATGGGACAGTACACCAAAACAAATGATGTAGTACATGGTGATTAACAAAGCAATAAAAAACAAAGACTGTAATAAGAGATGAAGAAGGACACTATATCCTACTTAAAGGGTCTATCCAACAAGAAGATCTCACAATTGTAAATATCTATGCCCCGAACATGGGAGCATCCAATTATATAAGGCAATTAAGAAGAAAAGCAAAGAAACACATTGACCACCATACAATCATAGTGGGGGACTTTAACACCCCCCTGACTGAAATGGCCAGATCATCTAAGCAAAAGATCAACAAGGAAATAAAGACTTTAAATGACACACTGGACCAAATGGACTTCACAGACATATTCAGAACGTTCCATCCCAATGCAACGGAATACACTTTCTTCTCTAGTGCCCATGGAACATTCTCCAGAATGGATCACATCCTAGGTCACAAATCAGGTCTCAACCGGTACCCAAAGATTGGGATCATTCCCTGCACATTTTCAGACCACAATGCTTTGAAACTAGAATTCAATCACAAGAGGAAAGTGGGAAAGAACTCAAATACATGGAGGCTAAAGAGCATCCTACGAAAGAATGAATGGGTCAACCAGGAAAGTAAAGAAGAATTTAAAAAGTTCATGGAAACCAATGAAAATGAAAACTCAACTGTCCAAAATCTTTGGGATACAGCCAAGGCAGTCCTGCGAGGAAAGTATATAGCAATACAAGCCTTTCTCAAGAAACAAGAAAGGTCTCAAATACACACCCAACCCTACCCCTAAAGGAGCTGGAGAAAGAACGGCAAATAAAGCCTAAACCCAGCAGGAGAAGAGAAATCATGCAGTTCAGAGCAGAAATCAATGAAATAGAACCCAGAAGAACAGTAGAAGTGATCAACGGAACTAGGAGCTGGTACTTTGAAAGAATTCACAAGATTGATACACCCCTGTCCAGGCTGATCAAAAAGAAAAGAGAAATGACCCAAATCAACAAAATCATGAATGAAAGAGGAGAGATCACAAACAACACCAAAGAAATACAAACAATTATAAGAACGTAATCTGAGCAACCCTAGGGCAGCAAATTCCATAACCTGGAAGAAATGGGTGCATTCCTAGAGATGTGTCAACTAACAAAACTGACCCAGGAAGAAATAGAAAACATGAACAGTCCTATAACCACGAAGGCAATTGAAGTAGTCATCAAAAACCTCCCAAGAAACCAAAGCCCAGGGCCAGATGGTTTCCCAGGGGAATTCTATCAGACATTTAAAGAAGAATTAATACCTATTCTCCTGAAACTGTTCCAAACAATAGAAATGGAAGGAAAACTTCCAAACTCATTTATGAGGCCACCATTACCTTGATTCCAAAACCAGACAAAGATCCCATCAAAAAGGAGAATTAGAGACCAATATCCTTGATGAACATCGATGCAAAAATTCTCACCAAAATACTAGCCAAGAGGACCCAACAGTACATGAAAAGGAGTATTCACCATGACCAAGTGGGATTTATCCCTGGGCTGCAAGGCTGGTTCAACATCCGCAAATCAGTCAACGTGATCAAATACATTAACAAAAGAAAGAACGAGAATCATATGATCCTCCCAAGAGATGCAGAAAAAGCATTGGACAAAGTACAGCAACCTTTCTGGATCAAAACTCTTCAGAGTATAGGGACAGCGGGTACATACCTCAATATCATAAAAGCCATCTACGAAAACGCTACAGCGAATATCATTCTCAATGGGGAAAAGCTGAGATCTTTTCCCCCAAAGTCAGCAACGCGGCAGGGATAGCCACTCTCACCACTGCTATTCAACATAGTATTAGAAGTCCTAGCCACAGCAATCAGACAACAAAAAGTAATCCAAGGCATCCAAATCGGCAGAGAGGAAGTCAAACTCTCACTCTTGGCAGATGATATGATACTTTATGTGGAAAACCCAAAAGACTCCACCCCAAAACTGCTAGAACTCACACAGCAATTCCGTCAAGTAGCAGGCTATAAAATCAATGCACAGGATTCAGTGGCATTCCTATACAACAACAACAAGACAGAAGAGAGACAAATCAAGGAGTCGATCCCATTCACAACTGCACCCAAAACCAGAAGAGACCTAGCAATATATTGAACCCAAGAGGCAAGGGATCTGTACTCAGAAAACTACAAAATACGAAGGAAAGAAATTGAAGAAGACACAAAGAAACGGAAAAACGTTCCATGCTCATGGATTGGGAGAACCAACACTGTGAAGAGGTCAATGCTACCTAGAGCAATCTACACATGCAATGCAATCCCCATCAAAATACCATCCACTTTTTTCCACGAAATGGAACAAATAATCCTAAAATTTGAATGGAACCTGAAGAGACCCCGAGTAGCCAGAGGAATATTGAGAAAGAAAAGCAAAGCTGGCGGCATCACAATTCTGGACTTCCAGCTCTATGACAAAGCTGTCATCATCAAGACAGTATGGTACTGGCACAAAAACAGACACATGGATCCATGGAACAGAATCGAGAGCCCAGAAATGGACCCTCAACTCTATGGTCAACTTATCTTTGACAGAGCAGGAAGGAATGTCCAATGGCAAAACGAGAGTCTCTTCAACAACTGGTGTTGGGAGAATTGGACAGCCCCATGCAGAAGAATGACACTGGACCATTTCCTGACACCACACACAGAAGTAGACGCCAAATGTTTGAAAGACCTCAATGTGAGACAGGAGTCCATCAAAATCCTAAAGGAGGACACAGGTAGCAAGCTCTTCGACCTCAGCCGCAGCAACTTCTTCCTAGAAACATCACCAAAGGCACGGGAAGCCAGGGCAAAAATGAACTATTGGGATTTCATCAAGATAAAAAGCTTTGGCACAGCAAAAGAAACAGTCCACAAAACCAAAAGACAACCGACAGAATGGGAGAAATTATTTGCAAATGACATATCAGATAAAGGGCTACTATCCAATATGTATAAAAACTTATCAAACTCAACACCCAAAGAACAAATAATCCAATCAAGAAATAGGCAGAAGACATGAACAGACATTTTTCCAAAGAAGACATCCAAATGGCCCACAGGCACATGAAAATGTGCTCAACACGGCTCGGCATCAGGGAAATCCAAATCAAAACCTCAATGAGATACCACCTCACACCCGTCAGAATGGCTCAAATGAACAAGTCAGGGAACGACAGAGGTTGGCGGGGATGTGGAGAAAGGGGAACCCTCCTACACTGGTGGTGGGAATGCAAGCTGGTGCAACCCCTCTGGAAAAGTGTATGTAGGTTCCTCAAACAGTTATAATTAGAGCTACCATTCGATCCAGCAATTGCACTCCTGGGTATTTACCCCAAAGATACAAATGTAGGGACCCGAAGCGGTACGTGCACCCCATTGTTTATAGCAGCAATATCCACAATAGCCAAACGGTGGAAAGAGCCAAGATGTCCATCGACAGATGAATGGATAAAGAAGAGGTGGTATATATATACACAATGGACTATTACGCAGCCATCAAAAGGAATGAGGTGTTGCCATGGACAACGACGTGGATGGAACTGGAGGGTCCGACGATTAGTGAAATAAGTCAATCAGAGAAAGACATGTATCATATGACCTCACTGATATGAGGGATTCGTAATCTCAGGAACAGAGTGAGGCTTGCTGGAGTGGTCGGGGGGGGGATGGGGTGGCTGGGTGATAGACTTTCGGGAGGGTATGAGCTACGGTGAGCGCTGTGAATTGTGTAAGACTGTTGAATCACAGATCTGTACTTCTGAAACAAATAACGCAACATATTTTAAGAATAAAGGAAAACAAGGAGACAGCAGGAGAGGAAGAATGAAGGGGAGTTAGTGAGAGGGGGAGACGGACCAGGAGAGATGATGGATTCTGAAAAAAAATCCGAGGTTTCTAGAGGGGAGGTGGGTCGGTGGATTGGTTTGACTGGTGATGGTTATTAAAGAGGGCACATTCTGCATGGAGCACTGTGTGTTAGGAACAAACAATGAATCATGGGACAGTACACCAAAACAAATGATGTAGTACATGGTGATTAACAAAGCAATAAAAAACAAAGACTGTAATAAGAGATGAAGAAGGACACTATATCCTACTTAAAGGGTCTATCCAACAAGAAGATCTCACAATTGTAAATATCTATGCCCCGAACATGGGAGCATCCAATTATATAAGGCAATTAAGAAGAAAAGCAAAGAAACACATTGACCACCATACAATCATAGTGGGGGACTTTAACACCCCCCTGACTGAAATGGCCAGATCATCTAAGCAAAAGATCAACAAGGAAATAAAGACTTTAAATGACACACTGGACCAAATGGACTTCACAGACATATTCAGAACGTTCCATCCCAATGCAACGGAATACACATTCTTCTCTAGTGCCCATGGAACATTCTCCAGAATGGATCACATCCTAGGTCACAAATCAGGTCTCAACCGGTACCCAAAGATTGGGATCATTCCCTGCACATTTTCAGACCACAATGTTTTGAAACTAGAACTCAATCACAAGAGGAGAGTCGGAAAGAACTCAAATACATGGAGGCTAAAGAGCATCCTACGAAAGAATGAATGGGTCAACCAGGAAATTAAAGAAGAATTTAAAAAGTTCTTGGAAACCAATGAAAATGAAAACTCAACTGTCCAAAATCTTTGGGATACAGCCAAGGCAGTCCTGCGAGGAAAGTATATAGCAATACAAGCCTTTCTCAAGAAACAAGAAAGGTCTCAAATACACACCCAACCCTACACCTAAAGGAGCTGGAGAAAGAACGGCAAATAAAGCCTAAACCCAGCAGGAGAAGAGAAATCATGCAGTTCAGAGCAGAAATCAATGAAATAGAACCCAGAAGAACAGTAGAAGTGATCAACGGAACTAGGAGCTGGTACTTTGAAAGAATTCACAAGATTGATACACCCCTGTCCAGGCTGATCAAAAAGAAAAGAGAAATGACCCAAATCAACAAAATCATGAATGAAAGAGGAGAGATCAAAAACAACACCAAAGAAATACAAACAATTATAAGAACGTAATCTGAGCAACCCTAGGGCAGCAAATTCCATAACCTGGAAGAAATGGGTGCATTCCTAGAGCTGTGTCAACTAACAAAACTGACCCAGGAAGAAATAGAAAACATGAACAGTCCTATAACCACGAAGGCAATTGAAGTAGTCATCAAAAACCTCCCAAGAAACCAAAGCCCAGGGCCAGATGGTTTCCCAGGGGAATTCTATCAGACATTTAAAGAAGAATTAATACCTATTCTCCTGAAACTGTTCCAAACAATAGAAATGGAAGGAAAACTTCCAAACTCATTTATGAGGCCACCATTACCTTGATTCCAAAACCAGACAAAGATCCCATCAAAAAGGAGAATTAGAGACCAATATCCTTGATGAACATCGATGCAAAAATTCTCACCAAAATACTAGCCAAGAGGACCCAACAGTACATGAAAAGGAGTATTCACCATGACCAAGTGGGATTTATCCCTGGGCTGCAAGGCTGGTTCAACATCCGCAAATCAGTCAACGTGATCAAATACATTAACAAAAGAAAGAACGAGAATCATATGATCCTCCCAAGAGATGCAGAAAAAGCATTGGACAAAGTACAGCAACCTTTCTGGATCAAAACTCTTCAGAGTATAGGGACAGCGGGTACATACCTCAATATCATAAAAGCCATCTACGAAAACGCTACAGCGAATATCATTCTCAATGGGGAAAAGCTGAGATCTTTTCCCCCAAAGTCAGCAACGCGGCAGGGATAGCCACTCTCACCACTGCTATTCAACATAGTATTAGAAGTCCTAGCCACAGCAATCAGACAACAAAAAGTAATCCAAGGCATCCAAATCGGCAGAGAGGAAGTCAAACTCTCACTCTTGGCAGATGATATGATACTTTATGTGGAAAACCCAAAAGACTCCACCCCAAAACTGCTAGAACTCACACAGCAATTCCGTCAAGTAGCAGGCTATAAAATCAATGCACAGGAATCAGTGGCATTCCTATACAACAACAACAAGACAGAAGAGAGACAAATCAAGGAGTCGATCCCATTCACAACTGCACCCAAAACCAGAAGAGACCTAGGAATATATTGAACCCAAGAGGCAAGGGATCTGTACTCAGAAAACTACAAAATACGAAGGAAAGAAATTGAAGAAGACACAAAGAAACGGAAAAACGTTCCATGCTCATGGATTGGGAGAACCAACACTGTGAAGAGGTCAATGCTACCTAGAGCAATCTACACATGCAATGCAATCCCCATCAAAATACCATCCACTTTTTTCCACGAAATGGAACAAATAATCCTAAAATTTGAATGGAACCTGAAGAGACCCCGAGTAGCCAGAGGAATATTGAGAAAGAAAAGCAAAGCTGGCGGCATCACAATTCTGGACTTCCAGCTCTATGACAAAGCTGTCATCATCAAGACAGTATGGTACTGGCACAAAAACAGACACATGGAT
The DNA here is from genome assembly GCF_037043125.1 of Eumetopias jubatus. Taxonomy (NCBI): domain Eukaryota; kingdom Metazoa; phylum Chordata; class Mammalia; order Carnivora; family Otariidae; genus Eumetopias; species Eumetopias jubatus. Next base: position 95,847 of record NW_028274923.1, on the reverse strand, counting down.
CCATGGAACAGAATCGAGAGCCCAGAAATGGACCCTCAACTCTATGGTCAACTTATCTTTGACAGAGCAGGAAGGAATGTCCAATGGCAAAAAGAGAGTCTCTTCAACAACTGGTGTTGGGAGAATTGGACAGCCCCATGCAGAAGAATGACACTGGACCATTTCCTGACACCACACACAGAAGTAGACGCCAAATGTTTGAAAGACCTCAATGTGAGACAGGAGTCCATCAAAATCCTAAAGGAGGACACAGGTAGCAAGCTCTTCGACCTCAGCCGCAGCAACTTCTTCCTAGAAACATCACCAAAGGCACGGGAAGCCAGGGCAAAAATGAACTATTGGGATTTCATCAAGATAAAAAGCTTTGGCACAGCAAAAGAAACAGTCCACAAAACCAAAAGACAACCGACAGAATGGGAGAAATTATTTGCAAATGACATATCAGATAAAGGGCTACTATCCAATATGTATAAAAACTTATCAAACTCAACACCCAAAGAACAAATAATCCAATCAAGAAATAGGCAGAAGACATGAACAGACATTTTTCCAAAGAAGACATCCAAATGGCCCACAGGCACATGAAAAAGTGCTCAACACGGCTCGGCATCAGGGAAATCCAAATCAAAACCTCAATGAGATACCACCTCACACCCGTCAGAATGGCTCAAATGAACAAGTCAGGGAACGACAGAGGTTGGCGGGGATGTGGAGAAAGGGGAACCCTCCTACACTGGTGGTGGGAATGCAAGCTGGTGCAACCCCTCTGGAAAAGTGTATGTAGGTTCCTCAAACAGTTATAATTAGAGCTACCATTCGATCCAGCAATTGCACTCCTGGGTATTTACCCCAAAGATACAAATGTAGGGACCCGAAGCGGTACGTGCACCCCATTGTTTATAGCAGCAATATCCACAATAGCCAAACGGTGGAAAGAGCCAAGATGTCCATCGACAGATGAATGGATAAAGAAGAGGTGGTATATATATACACAATGGACTATTACGCAGCCATCAAAAGGAATGAGGTGTTGCCATGGACAACGACGTGGATGGAACTGGAGGGTCCGACGATTAGTGAAATAAGTCAATCAGAGAAAGACATGTATCATATGACCTCACTGATATGAGGGATTCTTAATCTCAGGAACAGAGTGAGGCTTGCTGGAGTGGTCGGGGGGGGGATGGGGTGGCTGGGTGATAGACTTTGGGGAGGGTATGAGCTACGGTGAGCGCTGTGAATTGTGTAAGACTGTTGAATCACAGATCTGTACTTCTGAAACAAATAACGCAACATATTTTAAGAATAAAGGAAAACAAGGAGACAGCAGGAGAGGAAGAATGAAGGGGAGTTAGTGAGAGGGGGAGACGGACCAGGAGAGATGATGGATTCTGAAAAAAAATCCGAGGTTTCTAGAGGGGAGGTGGGTCGGTGGATTGGTTTGACTGGTGATGGTTATTAAAGAGGGCACATTCTGCATGGAGCACTGTGTGTTAGGAACAAACAATGAATCATGGGACAGTACACCAAAACAAATGATGTAGTACATGGTGATTAACAAAGCAATAAAAAACAAAGACTGTAATAAGAGATGAAGAAGGACACTATATCCTACTTAAAGGGTCTATCCAACAAGAAGATCTCACAATTGTAAATATCTATGCCCCGAACATGGGAGCATCCAATTATATAAGGCAATTAAGAAGAAAAGCAAAGAAACACATTGACCACCATACAATCATAGTGGGGGACTTTAACACCCCCCTGACTGAAATGGCCAGATCATCTAAGCAAAAGATCAACAAGGAAATAAAGACTTTAAATGACACACTGGACCAAATGGACTTCACAGACATATTCAGAACGTTCCATCCCAATGCAACGGAATACACATTCTTCTCTAGTGCCCATGGAACATTCTCCAGAATGGATCACATCCTAGGTCACAAATCAGGTCTCAACCGGTACCCAAAGATTGGGATCATTCCCTGCACATTTTCAGACCACAATGTTTTGAAACTAGAACTCAATCACAAGAGGAGAGTCGGAAAGAACTCAAATACATGGAGGCTAAAGAGCATCCTACGAAAGAATGAATGGGTCAACCAGGAAATTAAAGAAGAATTTAAAAAGTTCTTGGAAACCAATGAAAATGAAAACTCAACTGTCCAAAATCTTTGGGATACAGCCAAGGCAGTCCTGCGAGGAAAGTATATAGCAATACAAGCCTTTCTCAAGAAACAAGAAAGGTCTCAAATACACACCCAACCCTACACCTAAAGGAGCTGGAGAAAGAACGGCAAATAAAGCCTAAACCCAGCAGGAGAAGAGAAATCATGCAGTTCAGAGCAGAAATCAATGAAATAGAACCCAGAAGAACAGTAGAAGTGATCAACGGAACTAGGAGCTGGTACTTTGAAAGAATTCACAAGATTGATACACCCCTGTCCAGGCTGATCAAAAAGAAAAGAGAAATGACCCAAATCAACAAAATCATGAATGAAAGAGGAGAGATCACAAACAACACCAAAGAAATACAAACAATTATAAGAACGTAATCTGAGCAACCCTAGGGCAGCAAATTCCATAACCTGGAAGAAATGGGTGCATTCCTAGAGCTGTGTCAACTAACAAAACTGACCCAGGAAGAAATAGAAAACATGAACAGTCCTATAACCACGAAGGCAATTGAAGTAGTCATCAAAAACCTCCCAAGAAACCAAAGCCCAGGGCCAGATGGTTTCCCAGGGGAATTCTATCAGACATTTAAAGAAGAATTAATACCTATTCTCCTGAAACTGTTCCAAACAATAGAAATGGAAGGAAAACTTCCAAACTCATTTATGAGGCCACCATTACCTTGATTCCAAAACCAGACAAAGATCCCATCAAAAAGGAGAATTAGAGACCAATATCCTTGATGAACATCGATGCAAAAATTCTCACCAAAATACTAGCCAAGAGGACCCAACAGTACATGAAAAGGAGTATTCACCATGACCAAGTGGGATTTATCCCTGGGCTGCAAGGCTGGTTCAACATCCGCAAATCAGTCAACGTGATCAAATACATTAACAAAAGAAAGAACGAGAATCATATGATCCTCCCAAGAGATGCAGAAAAAGCATTGGACAAAGTACAGCAACCTTTCTGGATCAAAACTCTTCAGAGTATAGGGACAGCGGGTACATACCTCAATATCATAAAAGCCATCTACGAAAACGCTACAGCGAATATCATTCTCAATGGGGAAAAGCTGAGATCTTTTCCCCCAAAGTCAGCAACGCGGCAGGGATAGCCACTCTCACCACTGCTATTCAACATAGTATTAGAAGTCCTAGCCACAGCAATCAGACAACAAAAAGTAATCCAAGGCATCCAAATCGGCAGAGAGGAAGTCAAACTCTCACTCTTGGCAGATGATATGATACTTTATGTGGAAAACCCAAAAGACTCCACCCCAAAACTGCTAGAACTCACACAGCAATTCCGTCAAGTAGCAGGCTATAAAATCAATGCACAGGAATCAGTGGCATTCCTATACAACAACAACAAGACAGAAGAGAGACAAATCAAGGAGTCGATCCCATTCACAACTGCACCCAAAACCAGAAGAGACCTAGCAATATATTGAACCCAAGAGGCAAGGGATCTGTACTCAGAAAACTACAAAATACGAAGGAAAGAAATTGAAGAAGACACAAAGAAACGGAAAAACGTTCCATGCTCATGGATTGGGAGAACCAACACTGTGAAGAGGTCAATGCTACCTAGAGCAATCTACACATGCAATGCAATCCCCATCAAAATACCATCCACTTTTTTCCACGAAATGGAACAAATAATCCTAAAATTTGAATGGAACCTGAAGAGACCCCGAGTAGCCAGAGGAATATTGAGAAAGAAAAGCAAAGCTGGCGGCATCACAATTCTGGACTTCCAGCTCTATGACAAAGCTGTCATCATCAAGACAGTATGGTACTGGCACAAAAACAGACACATGGATCCATGGAACAGAATCGAGAGCCCAGAAATGGACCCTCAACTCTATGGTCAACTTATCTTTGACAGAGCAGGAAGGAATGTCCAATGGCAAAAAGAGAGTCTCTTCAACAACTGGTGTTGGGAGAATTGGACAGCCCCATGCAGAAGAATGACACTGGACCATTTCCTGACACCACACACAGAAGTAGACGCCAAATGTTTGAAAGACCTCAATGTGAGACAGGAGTCCATCAAAATCCTAAAGGAGGACACAGGTAGCAAGCTCTTCGACCTCAGCCGCAGCAACTTCTTCCTAGAAACATCACCAAAGGCACGGGAAGCCAGGGCAAAAATGAACTATTGGGATTTCATCAAGATAAAAAGCTTTGGCACAGCAAAAGAAACAGTCCACAAAACCAAAAGACAACCGACAGAATGGGAGAAATTATTTGCAAATGACATATCAGATAAAGGGCTACTATCCAATATGTATAAAAACTTATCAAACTCAACACCCAAAGAACAAATAATCCAATCAAGAAATAGGCAGAAGACATGAACAGACATTTTTCCAAAGAAGACATCCAAATGGCCCACAGGCACATGAAAATGTGCTCAACACGGCTCGGCATCAGGGAAATCCAAATCAAAACCTCAATGAGATACCACCTCACACCCGTCAGAATGGCTCAAATGAACAAGTCAGGGAACGACAGAGGTTGGCGGGGATGTGGAGAAAGGGGAACCCTCCTACACTGGTGGTGGGAATGCAAGCTGGTGCAACCCCTCTGGAAAAGTGTATGTAGGTTCCTCAAACAGTTATAATTAGAGCTACCATTCGATCCAGCAATTGCACTCCTGGGTATTTACCCCAAAGATACAAATGTAGGGACCCGAAGCGGTACGTGCACCCCATTGTTTATAGCAGCAATATCCACAATAGCCAAACGGTGGAAAGAGCCAAGATGTCCATCGACAGATGAATGGATAAAGAAGAGGTGGTATATATATACACAATGGACTATTACGCAGCCATCAAAAGGAATGAGGTGTTGCCATGGACAACGACGTGGATGGAACTGGAGGGTCCGACGATTAGTGAAATAAGTCAATCAGAGAAAGACATGTATCATATGACCTCACTGATATGAGGGATTCGTAATCTCAGGAACAGAGTGAGGCTTGCTGGAGTGGTCGGGGGGGGGATGGGGTGGCTGGGTGATAGACTTTCGGGAGGGTATGAGCTACGGTGAGCGCTGTGAATTGTGTAAGACTGTTGAATCACAGATCTGTACTTCTGAAACAAATAACGCAACATATTTTAAGAATAAAGGAAAACAAGGAGACAGCAGGAGAGGAAGAATGAAGGGGAGTTAGTGAGAGGGGGAGACGGACCAGGAGAGATGATGGATTCTGAAAAAAAATCCGAGGTTTCTAGAGGGGAGGTGGGTCGGTGGATTGGTTTGACTGGTGATGGTTATTAAAGAGGGCACATTCTGCATGGAGCACTGTGTGTTAGGAACAAACAATGAATCATGGGACAGTACACCAAAACAAATGATGTAGTACATGGTGATTAACAAAGCAATAAAAAACAAAGACTGTAATAAGAGATGAAGAAGGACACTATATCCTACTTAAAGGGTCTATCCAACAAGAAGATCTCACAATTGTAAATATCTATGCCCCGAACATGGGAGCATCCAATTATATAAGGCAATTAAGAAGAAAAGCAAAGAAACACATTGACCACCATACAATCATAGTGGGGGACTTTAACACCCCCCTGACTGAAATGGCCAGATCATCTAAGCAAAAGATCAACAAGGAAAGAAAGACTTTAAATGACACACTGGACCAAATGGACTTCACAGACATATTCAGAACGTTCCATCCCAATGCAACGGAATACACATTCTTCTCTAGTGCCCATGGAACATTCTCCAGAATGGATCACATCCTAGGTCACAAATCAGGTCTCAACCGGTACCCAAAGATTGGGATCATTCCCTGCACATTTTCAGACCACAATGTTTTGAAACTAGAACTCAATCACAAGAGGAGAGTCGGAAAGAACTCAAATACATGGAGGCTAAAGAGCATCCTACGAAAGAATGAATGGGTCAACCAGGAAATTAAAGAAGAATTTAAAAAGTTCTTGGAAACCAATGAAAATGAAAACTCAACTGTCCAAAATCTTTGGGATACAGCCAAGGCAGTCCTGCGAGGAAAGTATATAGCAATACAAGCCTTTCTCAAGAAACAAGAAAGGTCTCAAATACACACCCAACCCTACACCTAAAGGAGCTGGAGAAAGAACGGCAAATAAAGCCTAAACCCAGCAGGAGAAGAGAAATCATGCAGTTCAGAGCAGAAATCAATGAAATAGAACCCAGAAGAACAGTAGAAGTGATCAACGGAACTAGGAGCTGGTACTTTGAAAGAATTCACAAGATTGATACACCCCTGTCCAGGCTGATCAAAAAGAAAAGAGAAATGACCCAAATCAACAAAATCATGAATGAAAGAGGAGAGATCAAAAACAACACCAAAGAAATACAAACAATTATAAGAACGTAATCTGAGCAACCCTAGGGCAGCAAATTCCATAACCTGGAAGAAATGGGTGCATTCCTAGAGCTGTGTCAACTAACAAAACTGACCCAGGAAGAAATAGAAAACATGAACAGTCCTATAACCACGAAGGCAATTGAAGTAGTCATCAAAAACCTCCCAAGAAACCAAAGCCCAGGGCCAGATGGTTTCCCAGGGGAATTCTATCAGACATTTAAAGAAGAATTAATACCTATTCTCCTGAAACTGTTCCAAACAATAGAAATGGAAGGAAAACTTCCAAACTCATTTATGAGGCCACCATTACCTTGATTCCAAAACCAGACAAAGATCCCATCAAAAAGGAGAATTAGAGACCAATATCCTTGATGAACATCGATGCAAAAATTCTCACCAAAATACTAGCCAAGAGGACCCAACAGTACATGAAAAGGAGTATTCACCATGACCAAGTGGGATTTATCCCTGGGCTGCAAGGCTGGTTCAACATCCGCAAATCAGTCAACGTGATCAAATACATTAACAAAAGAAAGAACGAGAATCATATGATCCTCCCAAGAGATGCAGAAAAAGCATTGGACAAAGTACAGCAACCTTTCTGGATCAAAACTCTTCAGAGTATAGGGACAGCGGGTACATACCTCAATATCATAAAAGCCATCTACGAAAACGCTACAGCGAATATCATTCTCAATGGGGAAAAGCTGAGATCTTTTCCCCCAAAGGCAGCAACGCGGCAGGGATAGCCACTCTCACCACTGCTATTCAACATAGTATTAGAAGTCCTAGCCACAGCAATCAGACAACAAAAAGTAATCCAAGGCATCCAAATCGGCAGAGAGGAAGTCAAACTCTCACTCTTGGCAGATGATATGATACTTTATGTGGAAAACCCAAAAGACTCCACCCCAAAACTGCTAGAACTCACACAGCAATTCCGTCAAGTAGCAGGCTATAAAATCAATGCACAGGAATCAGTGGCATTCCTATACAACAACAACAAGACAGAAGAGAGACAAATCAAGGAGTCGATCCCATTCACAACTGCACCCAAAACCAGAAGAGACCTAGGAATATATTGAACCCAAGAGGCAAGGGATCTGTACTCAGAAAACTACAAAATACGAAGGAAAGAAATTGAAGAAGACACAAAGAAACGGAAAAACGTTCCATGCTCATGGATTGGGAGAACCAACACTGTGAAGAGGTCAATGCTACCTAGAGCAATCTACACATGCAATGCAATCCCCATCAAAATACCATCCACTTTTTTCCACGAAATGGAACAAATAATCCTAAAATTTGAATGGAACCTGAAGAGACCCCGAGTAGCCAGAGGAATATTGAGAAAGAAAAGCAAAGCTGGCGGCATCACAATTCTGGACTTCCAGCTCTATGACAAAGCTGTCATCATCAAGACAGTATGGTACTGGCACAAAAACAGACACATGGATCCATGGAACAGAATCGAGAGCCCAGAAATGGACCCTCAACTCTATGGTCAACTTATCTTTGACAGAGCAGGAAGGAATGTCCAATGGCAAAAAGAGAGTCTCTTCAACAACTGGTGTTGGGAGAATTGGACAGCCCCATGCAGAAGAATGACACTGGACCATTTCCTGACACCACACACAGAAGTAGACGCCAAATGTTTGAAAGACCTCAATGTGAGACAGGAGTCCATCAAAATCCTAAAGGAGGACACAGGTAGCAAGCTCTTCGACCTCAGCCGCAGCAACTTCTTCCTAGAAACATCACCAAAGGCACGGGAAGCCAGGGCAAAAATGAACTATTGGGATTTCATCAAGATAAAAAGCTTTGGCACAGCAAAAGAAACAGTCCACAAAACCAAAAGACAACCGACAGAATGGGAGAAATTATTTGCAAATGACATATCAGATAAAGGGCTACTATCCAATATGTATAAAAACTTATCAAACTCAACACCCAAAGAACAAATAATCCAATCAAGAAATAGGCAGAAGACATGAACAGACATTTTTCCAAAGAAGACATCCAAATGGCCCACAGGCACATGAAAAAGTGCTCAACACGGCTCGGCATCAGGGAAATCCAAATCAAAACCTCAATGAGATACCACCTCACACCCGTCAGAATGGCTCAAATGAACAAGTCAGGGAACGACAGAGGTTGGCGGGGATGTGGAGAAAGGGGAACCCTCCTACACTGGTGGTGGGAATGCAAGCTGGTGCAACCCCTCTGGAAAAGTGTATGTAGGTTCCTCAAACAGTTATAATTAGAGCTACCATTCGATCCAGCAATTGCACTCCTGGGTATTTACCCCAAAGATACAAATGTAGGGACCCGAAGCGGTACGTGCACCCCATTGTTTATAGCAGCAATATCCACAATAGCCAAACGGTGGAAAGAGCCAAGATGTCCATCGACAGATGAATGGATAAAGAAGAGGTGGTATATATATACACAATGGACTATTACGCAGCCATCAAAAGGAATGAGGTGTTGCCATGGACAACGACGTGGATGGAACTGGAGGGTCCGACGATTAGTGAAATAAGTCAATCAGAGAAAGACATGTATCATATGACCTCACTGATATGAGGGATTCTTAATCTCAGGAACAGAGTGAGGCTTGCTGGAGTGGTCGGGGGGGGGATGGGGTGGCTGGGTGATAGACTTTGGGGAGGGTATGAGCTACGGTGAGCGCTGTGAATTGTGTAAGACTGTTGAATCACAGATCTGTACTTCTGAAACAAATAACGCAACATATTTTAAGAATAAAGGAAAACAAGGAGACAGCAGGAGAGGAAGAATGAAGGGGAGTTAGTGAGAGGGGGAGACGGACCAGGAGAGATGATGGATTCTGAAAAAAAATCCGAGGTTTCTAGAGGGGAGGTGGGTCGGTGGATTGGTTTGACTGGTGATGGTTATTAAAGAGGGCACATTCTGCATGGAGCACTGTGTGTTAGGAACAAACAATGAATCATGGGACAGTACACCAAAACAAATGATGTAGTACATGGTGATTAACAAAGCAATAAAAAACAAAGACTGTAATAAGAGATGAAGAAGGACACTATATCCTACTTAAAGGGTCTATCCAACAAGAAGATCTCACAATTGTAAATATCTATGCCCCGAACATGGGAGCATCCAATTATATAAGGCAATTAAGAAGAAAAGCAAAGAAACACATTGACCACCATACAATCATAGTGGGGGACTTTAACACCCCCCTGACTGAAATGGCCAGATCATCTAAGCAAAAGATCAACAAGGAAAGAAAGACTTTAAATGACACACTGGACCAAATGGACTTCACAGACATATTCAGAACGTTCCATCCCAATGCAACGGAATACACATTCTTCTCTAGTGCCCATGGAACATTCTCCAGAATGGATCACATCCTAGGTCACAAATCAGGTCTCAACCGGTACCCAAAGATTGGGATCATTCCCTGCACATTTTCAGACCACAATGTTTTGAAACTAGAACTCAATCACAAGAGGAGAGTCGGAAAGAACTCAAATACATGGAGGCTAAAGAGCATCCTACGAAAGAATGAATGGGTCAACCAGGAAATTAAAGAAGAATTTAAAAAGTTCTTGGAAACCAATGAAAATGAAAACTCAACTGTCCAAAATCTTTGGGATACAGCCAAGGCAGTCCTGCGAGGAAAGTATATAGCAATACAAGCCTTTCTCAAGAAACAAGAAAGGTCTCAAATACACACCCAACCCTACACCTAAAGGAGCTGGAGAAAGAACGGCAAATAAAGCCTAAACCCAGCAGGAGAAGAGAAATCATGCAGTTCAGAGCAGAAATCAATGAAATAGAACCCAGAAGAACAGTAGAAGTGATCAACGGAACTAGGAGCTGGTACTTTGAAAGAATTCACAAGATTGATACACCCCTGTCCAGGCTGATCAAAAAGAAAAGAGAAATGACCCAAATCAACAAAATCATGAATGAAAGAGGAGAGATCACAAACAACACCAAAGAAATACAAACAATTATAAGAACGTAATCTGAGCAACCCTAGGGCAGCAAATTCCATAACCTGGAAGAAATGGGTGCATTCCTAGAGCTGTGTCAACTAACAAAACTGACCCAGGAAGAAATAGAAAACATGAACAGTCCTATAACCACGAAGGCAATTGAAGTAGTCATCAAAAACCTCCCAAGAAACCAAAGCCCAGGGCCAGATGGTTTCCCAGGGGAATTCTATCAGACATTTAAAGAAGAATTAATACCTATTCTCCTGAAACTGTTCCAAACAATAGAAATGGAAGGAAAACTTCCAAACTCATTTATGAGGCCACCATTACCTTGATTCCAAAACCAGACAAAGATCCCATCAAAAAGGAGAATTAGAGACCAATATCCTTGATGAACATCGATGCAAAAATTCTCACCAAAATACTAGCCAAGAGGACCCAACAGTACATGAAAAGGAGTATTCACCATGACCAAGTGGGATTTATCCCTGGGCTGCAAGGCTGGTTCAACATCCGCAAATCAGTCAACGTGATCAAATACATTAACAAAAGAAAGAACGAGAATCATATGATCCTCCCAAGAGATGCAGAAAAAGCATTGGACAAAGTACAGCAACCTTTCTGGATCAAAACTCTTCAGAGTATAGGGACAGCGGGTACATACCTCAATATCATAAAAGCCATCTACGAAAACGCTACAGCGAATATCATTCTCAATGGGGAAAAGCTGAGATCTTTTCCCCCAAAGGCAGCAACGCGGCAGGGATAGCCACTCTCACCACTGCTATTCAACATAGTATTAGAAGTCCTAGCCACAGCAATCAGACAACAAAAAGTAATCCAAGGCATCCAAATCGGCAGAGAGGAAGTCAAACTCTCACTCTTGGCAGATGATATGATACTTTATGTGGAAAACCCAAAAGACTCCACCCCAAAACTGCTAGAACTCACACAGCAATTCCGTCAAGTAGCAGGCTATAAAATCAATGCACAGGAATCAGTGGCATTCCTATACAACAACAACAAGACAGAAGAGAGACAAATCAAGGAGTCGATCCCATTCACAACTGCACCCAAAACCAGAAGAGACCTAGCAATATATTGAACCCAAGAGGCAAGGGATCTGTACTCAGAAAACTACAAAATACGAAGGAAAGAAATTGAAGAAGACACAAAGAAACGGAAAAACGTTCCATGCTCATGGATTGGGAGAACCAACACTGTGAAGAGGTCAATGCTACCTAGAGCAATCTACACATGCAATGCAATCCCCATCAAAATACCATCCACTTTTTTCCACGAAATGGAACAAATAATCCTAAAATTTGAATGGAACCTGAAGAGACCCCGAGTAGCCAGAGGAATATTGAGAAAGAAAAGCAAAGCTGGCGGCATCACAATTCTGGACTTCCAGCTCTATGACAAAGCTGTCATCATCAAGACAGTATGGTACTGGCACAAAAACAGACACATGGATCCATGGAACAGAATCGAGAGCCCAGAAATGGACCCTCAACTCTATGGTCAACTTATCTTTGACAGAGCAGGAAGGAATGTCCAATGGCAAAAAGAGAGTCTCTTCAACAACTGGTGTTGGGAGAATTGGACAGCCCCATGCAGAAGAATGACACTGGACCATTTCCTGACACCACACACAGAAGTAGACGCCAAATGTTTGAAAGACCTCAATGTGAGACAGGAGTCCATCAAAATCCTAAAGGAGGACACAGGTAGCAAGCTCTTCGACCTCAGCCGCAGCAACTTCTTCCTAGAAACATCACCAAAGGCACGGGAAGCCAGGGCAAAAATGAACTATTGGGATTTCATCAAGATAAAAAGCTTTGGCACAGCAAAAGAAACAGTCCACAAAACCAAAAGACAACCGACAGAATGGGAGAAATTATTTGCAAATGACATATCAGATAAAGGGCTACTATCCAATATGTATAAAAACTTATCAAACTCAACACCCAAAGAACAAATAATCCAATCAAGAAATAGGCAGAAGACATGAACAGACATTTTTCCAAAGAAGACATCCAAATGGCCCACAGGCACATGAAAAAGTGCTCAACACGGCTCGGCATCAGGGAAATCCAAATCAAAACCTCAATGAGATACCACCTCACACCCGTCAGAATGGCTCAAATGAACAAGTCAGGGAACGACAGAGGTTGGCGGGGATGTGGAGAAAGGGGAACCCTCCTACACTGGTGGTGGGAATGCAAGCTGGTGCAACCCCTCTGGAAAAGTGTATGTAGGTTCCTCAAACAGTTATAATTAGAGCTACCATTCGATCCAGCAATTGCACTCCTGGGTATTTACCCCAAAGATACAAATGTAGGGACCCGAAGCGGTACGTGCACCCCATTGTTTATAGCAGCAATATCCACAATAGCCAAACGGTGGAAAGAGCCAAGATGTCCATCGACAGATGAATGGATAAAGAAGAGGTGGTATATATATACACAATGGACTATTACGCAGCCATCAAAAGGAATGAGGTGTTGCCATGGACAACGACGTGGATGGAACTGGAGGGTCCGACGATTAGTGAAATAAGTCAATCAGAGAAAGACATGTATCATATGACCTCACTGATATGAGGGATTCTTAATCTCAGGAACAGAGTGAGGCTTGCTGGAGTGGTCGGGGGGGGATGGGGTGGCTGGGTGATAGACTTTGGGGAGGGTATGAGCTACGGTGAGCGCTGTGAATTGTGTAAGACTGTTGAATCACAGATCTGTACTTCTGAAACAAAGAACGCAACATATTTTAAGAATAAAGGAAAACAAGGAGACAGCAGGAGAGGAAGAATGAAGGGGAGTTAGTGAGAGGGGGAGACGGACCAGGAGAGATGATGGATTCTGAAAAAAAATCCGAGGTTTCTAGAGGGGAGGTGGGTCGGTGGATTGGTTTGACTGGTGATGGTTATTAAAGAGGGCACATTCTGCATGGAGCACTGTGTGTTAGGAACAAACAATGAATCATGGGACAGTACACCAAAACAAATGATGTAGTACATGGTGATTAACAAAGCAATAAAAAACAAAGACTGTAATAAGAGATGAAGAAGGACACTATATCCTACTTAAAGGGTCTATCCAACAAGAAGATCTCACAATTGTAAATATCTATGCCCCGAACATGGGAGCATCCAATTATATAAGGCAATTAAGAAGAAAAGCAAAGAAACACATTGACCACCATACAATCATAGTGGGGGACTTTAACACCCCCCTGACTGAAATGGCCAGATCATCTAAGCAAAAGATCAACAAGGAAATAAAGACTTTAAATGACACACTGGACCAAATGGACTTCACAGACATATTCAGAACGTTCCATCCCAATGCAACGGAATACACTTTCTTCTCTAGTGCCCATGGAACATTCTCCAGAATGGATCACATCCTAGGTCACAAATCAGGTCTCAACCGGTACCCAAAGATTGGGATCATTCCCTGCACATTTTCAGACCACAATGCTTTGAAACTAGAATTCAATCACAAGAGGAAAGTGGGAAAGAACTCAAATACATGGAGGCTAAAGAGCATCCTACGAAAGAATGAATGGGTCAACCAGGAAATTAAAGAAGAATTTAAAAAGTTCATGGAAACCAATGAAAATGAAAACTCAACTGTCCAAAATCTTTGGGATACAGCCAAGGCAGTCCTGCGAGGAAAGTATATAGCAATACAAGCCTTTCTCAAGAAACAAGAAAGGTCTCAAATACACACCCAACCCTACCCCTAAAGGAGCTGGAGAAAGAACGGCAAATAAAGCCTAAACCCAGCAGGAGAAGAGAAATCATGCAGTTCAGAGCAGAAATCAATGAAATAGAACCCAGAAGAACAGTAGAAGTGATCAACGGAACTAGGAGCTGGTACTTTGAAAGAATTCACAAGATTGATACACCCCTGTCCAGGCTGATCAAAAAGAAAAGAGAAATGACCCAAATCAACAAAATCATGAATGAAAGAGGAGAGATCACAAACAACACCAAAGAAATACAAACAATTATAAGAACGTAATCTGAGCAACCCTAGGGCAGCAAATTCCATAACCTGGAAGAAATGGGTGCATTCCTAGAGATGTGTCAACTAACAAAACTGACCCAGGAAGAAATAGAAAACATGAACAGTCCTATAACCACGAAGGCAATTGAAGTAGTCATCAAAAACCTCCCAAGAAACCAAAGCCCAGGGCCAGATGGTTTCCCAGGGGAATTCTATCAGACATTTAAAGAAGAATTAATACCTATTCTCCTGAAACTGTTCCAAACAATAGAAATGGAAGGAAAACTTCCAAACTCATTTATGAGGCCACCATTACCTTGATTCCAAAACCAGACAAAGATCCCATCAAAAAGGAGAATTAGAGACCAATATCCTTGATGAACATCGATGCAAAAATTCTCACCAAAATACTAGCCAAGAGGACCCAACAGTACATGAAAAGGAGTATTCACCATGACCAAGTGGGATTTATCCCTGGGCTGCAAGGCTGGTTCAACATCCGCAAATCAGTCAACGTGATCAAATACATTAACAAAAGAAAGAACGAGAATCATATGATCCTCCCAAGAGATGCAGAAAAAGCATTGGACAAAGTACAGCAACCTTTCTGGATCAAAACTCCTCAGAGTATAGGGACAGCGGGTACATACCTCAATATCATAAAAGCCATCTACGAAAACGCTACAGCGAATATCATTCTCAATGGGGAAAAGCTGAGATCTTTTCCCCCAAAGGCAGCAACGCGGCAGGGATAGCCACTCTCACCACTGCTATTCAACATAGTATTAGAAGTCCTAGCCACAGCAATCAGACAACAAAAAGTAATCCAAGGCATCCAAATCGGCAGAGAGGAAGTCAAACTCTCACTCTTGGCAGATGATATGATACTTTATGTGGAAAACCCAAAAGACTCCACCCCAAAACTGCTAGAACTCACACAGCAATTCCGTCAAGTAGCAGGCTATAAAATCAATGCACAGGAATCAGTGGCATTCCTATACACCAACAACAAGACAGAAGAGAGACAAATCAAGGAGTCGATCCCATTCACAACTGCACCCAAAACCAGAAGAGACCTAGGAATATATTGAACCCAAGAGGCAAGGGATCTGTACTCAGAAAACTACAAAATACGCAGGAAAGAAATTGAAGAAGACACAAAGAAACGGAAAAACGTTCCATGCTCATGGATTGGGAGAACCAACATTGTGAAGAGGTCAATGCTACCTAGAGCAATCTACACATGCAATGCAATCCCCATCAAAATACCATCCACTTTTTTCCACGAAATGGAACAAATAATCCTAAAATTTGAATGGAACCTGAAGAGACCCCGAGTAGCCAGAGGAATATTGAGAAAGAAAAGCAAAGCTGGCGGCATCACAATTCTGGACTTCCAGCTCTATGACAAAGCTGTCATCATCAAGACAGTATGGTACTGGCACAAAAACAGACACATGGATCCATGGAACAGAATCGAGAGCCCAGAAATGGACCCTCAACTCTATGGTCAACTTATCTTTGACAGAGCAGGAAGGAATGTCCAATGGCAAAAAGAGAGTCTCTTCAACAACTGGTGTTGGGAGAATTGGACAGCCCCATGCAGAAGAATGACACTGGACCATTTCCTGACACCACACACAGAAGTAGACGCCAAATGTTTGAAAGACCTCAATGTGAGACAGGAGTCCATCAAAATCCTAAAGGAGGACACAGGTAGCAAGCTCTTCGACCTCAGCCGCAGCAACTTCTTCCTAGAAACATCACCAAAGGCACGGGAAGCCAGGGCAAAAATGAACTATTGGGATTTCATCAAGATAAAAAGCTTTGGCACAGCAAAAGAAACAGTCCACAAAACCAAAAGACAACCGACAGAATGGGAGAAATTATTTGCAAATGACATATCAGATAAAGGGCTACTATCCAATATGTATAAAAACTTATCAAACTCAACACCCAAAGAACAAATAATCCAATCAAGAAATAGGCAGAAGACATGAACAGACATTTTTCCAAAGAAGACATCCAAATGGCCCACAGGCACATGAAAAAGTGCTCAACACGGCTCGGCATCAGGGAAATCCAAATCAAAACCTCAATGAGATACCACCTCACACCCGTCAGAATGGCTCAAATGAACAAGTCAGGGAACGACAGAGGTTGGCGGGGATGTGGAGAAAGGGGAACCCTCCTACACTGGTGGTGGGAATGCAAGCTGGTGCAACCCCTCTGGAAAAGTGTATGTAGGTTCCTCAAACAGTTATAATTAGAGCTACCATTCGATCCAGCAATTGCACTCCTGGGTATTTACCCCAAAGATACAAATGTAGGGACCCGAAGCGGTACGTGCACCCCATTGTTTATAGCAGCAATATCCACAATAGCCAAACGGTGGAAAGAGCCAAGATGTCCATCGACAGATGAATGGATAAAGAAGAGGTGGTATATATATACACAATGGACTATTACGCAGCCATCAAAAGGAATGAGGTGTTGCCATGGACAACGACGTGGATGGAACTGGAGGGTCCGACGATTAGTGAAATAAGTCAATCAGAGAAAGACATGTATCATATGACCTCACTGATATGAGGGATTCGTAATCTCAGGAACAGAGTGAGGCTTGCTGGAGTGGTCGGGGGGGGGATGGGGTGGCTGGGTGATAGACTTTGGGGAGGGTATGAGCTACGGTGAGCGCTGTGAATTGTGTAAGACTGTTGAATCACAGATCTGTACTTCTGAAACAAATAACGCAACATATTTTAAGAATAAAGGAAAACAAGGAGACAGCAGGAGAGGAAGAATGAAGGGGAGTTAGTGAGAGGGGGAGACGGACCAGGAGAGATGATGGATTCTGAAAAAAAATCCGAGGTTTCTAGAGGGGAGGTGGGTCGGTGGATTGGTTTGACTGGTGATGGTTATTAAAGAGGGCACATTCTGCATGGAGCACTGTGTGTTAGGAACAAACAATGAATCATGGGACAGTACACCAAAACAAATGATGTAGTACATGGTGATTAACAAAGCAATAAAAAACAAAGACTGTAATAAGAGATGAAGAAGGACACTATATCCTACTTAAAGGGTCTATCCAACAAGAAGATCTCACAATTGTAAATATCTATGCCCCGAACATGGGAGCATCCAATTATATAAGGCAATTAAGAAGAAAAGCAAAGAAACACATTGACCACCATACAATCATAGTGGGGGACTTTAACACCCCCCTGACTGAAATGGCCAGATCATCTAAGCAAAAGCTCAACAAGGAAAGAAAGACTTTAAATGACACACTGGACCAAATGGACTTCACAGACATATTCAGAACGTTCCATCCCAATGCAACGGAATACACTTTCTTCTCTAGTGCCCATGGAACATTCTCCAGAATGGATCACATCCTAGGTCACAAATCAGGTCTCAACCGGTACCCAAAGATTGGGATCATTCCCTGCACATTTTCAGACCACAATGCTTTGAAACTAGAATTCAATCACAAGAGGAAAGTGGGAAAGAACTCAAATACATGGAGGCTAAAGAGCATCCTACGAAAGAATGAATGGGTCAACCAGGAAATTAAAGAAGAATTTAAAAAGTTCATGGAAACCAATGAAAATGAAAACTCAACTGTCCAAAATCTTTGGGATACAGCCAAGGCAGTCCTGCGAGGAAAGTATATAGCAATACAAGCCTTTCTCAAGAAACAAGAAAGGTCTCAAATACACACCCAACCCTACACCTAAAGAGCTGGAGAAAGAACGGCAAATAAAGCCTAAACCGAGCAGGAGAAGAGAAATCATGCAGTTCAGAGCAGAAATCAATGAAATAGAACCCAGAAGAACAGTAGAAGTGATCAACGGAACTAGGAGCTGGTACTTTGAAAGAATTCACAAGATTGATACACCCCTGTCCAGGCTGATCAAAAAGAAAAGAGAAATGACCCAAATCAACAAAATCATGAATGAAAGAGGAGAGATCACAAACAACACCAAAGAAATACAAACAATTATAAGAACGTAATCTGAGCAACCCTAGGGCAGCAAATTCCATAACCTGGAAGAAATGGGTGCATTCCTAGAGATGTGTCAACTAACAAAACTGACCCAGGAAGAAATAGAAAACATGAACAGTCCTATAACCACGAAGGCAATTGAAGTAGTCATCAAAAACCTCCCAAGAAACCAAAGCCCAGGGCCAGATGGTTTCCCAGGGGAATTCTATCAGACATTTAAAGAAGAATTAATACCTATTCTCCTGAAACTGTTCCAAACAATAGAAATGGAAGGAAAACTTCCAAACTCATTTATGAGGCCACCATTACCTTGATTCCAAAACCAGACAAAGATCCCATCAAAAAGGAGAATTAGAGACCAATATCCTTGATGAACATCGATGCAAAAATTCTCACCAAAATACTAGCCAAGAGGACCCAACAGTACATGAAAAGGAGTATTCACCATGACCAAGTGGGATTTATCCCTGGGCTGCAAGGCTGGTTCAACATCCGCAAATCAGTCAACGTGATCAAATACATTAACAAAAGAAAGAACGAGAATCATATGATCCTCCCAAGAGATGCAGAAAAAGCATTGGACAAAGTACAGCAACCTTTCTGGATCAAAACTCTTCAGAGTATAGGGACAGCGGGTACATACCTCAATATCATAAAAGCCATCTACGAAAACGCTACAGCGAATATCATTCTCAATGGGGAAAAGCTGAGATCTTTTCCCCCAAAGGCAGCAACGCGGCAGGGATAGCCACTCTCACCACTGCTATTCAACATAGTATTAGAAGTCCTAGCCACAGCAATCAGACAACAAAAAGAAATCCAAGGCATCCAAATCGGCAGAGAGGAAGTCAAACTCTCACTCTTGGCAGATGATATGATACTTTATGTGGAAAACCCAAAAGACTCCACCCCAAAACTGCTAGAACTCACACAGCAATTCCGTCAAGTAGCAGGCTATAAAATCAATGCACAGGAATCAGTGGCATTCCTATACAACAACAACAAGACAGAAGAGAGACAAATCAAGGAGTCGATCCCATTCACAACAGCACCCAAAACCAGAAGAGACCTAGGAATATATTGAACCCAAGAGGCAAGGGATCTGTACTCAGAAAACTACAAAATACGCAGGAAAGAAATTGAAGAAGACACAAAGAAACGGAAAAACGTTCCATGCTCATGGATTGGGAGAACCAACATTGTGAAGAGGTCAATGCTACCTAGAGCAATCTACACATGCAATGCAATCCCCATCAAAATACCATCCACTTTTTTCCACGAAATGGAACAAATAATCCTAAAATTTGAATGGAACCTGAAGAGACCCCGAGTAGCCAGAGGAATATTGAGAAAGAAAAGCAAAGCTGGCGGCATCACAATTCTGGACTTCCAGCTCTATGACAAAGCTGTCATCATCAAGACAGTATGGTACTGGCACAAAAACAGACACATGGATCCATGGAACAGAATCGAGAGCCCAGAAATGGACCCTCAACTCTATGGTCAACTTATCTTTGACAGAGCAGGAAGGAATGTCCAATGGCAAAAAGAGAGTCTCTTCAACAACTGGTGTTGGGAGAATTGGACAGCCCCATGCAGAAGAATGACACTGGACCATTTCCTGACACCACACACAGAAGTAGACGCCAAATGGTTGAAAGACCTCAATGTGAGACAGGAGTCCATCAAAATCCTAAAGGAGAACACAGGTAGCAAGCTCTTCGACCTCAGCCGCAGCAACTTCTTCCTAGAAACATCACCAAAGGCACGGGAAGCCAGGGCAAAAATGAACTATTGGGATTTCTTCAAGATAAAAAGCTTTGGCACAGCAAAAGAAACAGTCCACAAAACCAAAAGACAACCGACAGAATGGGAGAAATTATTTGCAAATGACATATCAGATAAAGGGCTACTATCCAATATGTATAAAAACTTATCAAACTCAACACCCAAAGAACAAATAATCCAATCAAGAAATAGGCAGAAGACATGAACAGACATTTTTCCAAAGAAGACATCCAAATGGCCCACAGGCACATGAAAAAGTGCTCAACACGGCTCGGCATCAGGGAAATCCAAATCAAAACCTCAATGAGATACCACCTCACACCCGTCAGAATGGCTCAAATGAACAAGTCAGGGAACGACAGAGGTTGGCGGGGATGTGGAGAAAGGGGAACCCTCCTACACTGGTGGTGGGAATGCAAGCTGGTGCAACCCCTCTGGAAAAGTGTATGTAGGTTCCTCAAACAGTTAAATTAGAGCTACCATTCGATCCAGCAATTGCACTCCTGGGTATTTACCCCAAAGATACAAATGTAGGGACCCGAAGCGGTACGTGCACCCCATTGTTTATAGCAGCAATATCCACAATAGCCAAACGGTGGAAAGAGCCAAGATGTCCATCGACAGATGAATGGATAAAGAAGAGGTGGTATATATATACACAATGGACTATTACGCAGCCATCAAAAGGAATGAGGTGTTGCCATGGACAACGACGTGGATGGAACTGGAGGGTCCGACGATTAGTGAAATAAGTCAATCAGAGAAAGACATGTATCATATGACCTCACTGATATGAGGGATTCTTAATCTCAGGAACAGAGTGAGGCTTGCTGGAGTGGTCGGGGGGGGGGATGGGGTGGCTGGGTGATAGACTTTGGGGAGGGTATGAGCTACGGTGAGCGCTGTGAATTGTGTAAGACGGTTGAATCACAGATCTGTACTTCTGAAACAAAGAACGCAACATATTTTAAGAATAAAGGAAAACAAGGAGACAGCAGGAGAGGAAGAATGAAGGGGAGTTAGTGAGAGGGGGAGACGGACCAGGAGAGATGATGGATTCTGAAAAAAATCCGAGGTTTCTAGAGGGGAGGTGGGTCGGTGGATTGGTTTGACTGGTGATGGTTATTAAAGAGGGCACATTCTGCATGGAGCACTGTGTGTTAGGAACAAACAATGAATCATGGGACAGTACACCAAAACAAATGATGTAGTACATGGTGATTAACAAAGCAATAAAAAACAAAGACTGTAATAAGAGATGAAGAAGGACACTATATCCTACTTAAAGGGTCTATCCAACAAGAAGATCTCACAATTGTAAATATCTATGCCCCGAACATGGGAGCATCCAATTATATAAGGCAATTAAGAAGAAAAGCAAAGAAACACATTGACCACCATACAATCATAGTGGGGGACTTTAACACCCCCCTGACTGAAATGGCCAGATCATCTAAGCAAAAGATCAACAAGGAAATAAAGACTTTAAATGACACACTGGACCAAATGGACTTCACAGACATATTCAGAACGTTCCATCCCAATGCAACGGAATACACTTTCTTCTCTAGTGCCCATGGAACATTCTCCAGAATGGATCACATCCTAGGTCACAAATCAGGTCTCAACCGGTACCCAAAGATTGGGATCATTCCCTGCACATTTTCAGACCACAATGCTTTGAAACTAGAATTCAATCACAAGAGGAAAGTGGGAAAGAACTCAAATACATGGAGGCTAAAGAGCATCCTACGAAAGAATGAATGGGTCAACCAGGAAATTAAAGAAGAATTTAAAAAGTTCATGGAAACCAATGAAAATGAAAACTCAACTGTCCAAAATCTTTGGGATACAGCCAAGGCAGTCCTGCGAGGAAAGTATATAGCAATACAAGCCTTTCTCAAGAAACAAGAAAGGTCTCAAATACACACCCAACCCTACCCCTAAAGGAGCTGGAGAAAGAACGGCAAATAAAGCCTAAACCCAGCAGGAGAAGAGAAATCATGCAGTTCAGAGCAGAAATCAATGAAATAGAACCCAGAAGAACAGTAGAAGTGATCAACGGAACTAGGAGCTGGTACTTTGAAAGAATTCACAAGATTGATACACCCCTGTCCAGGCTGATCAAAAAGAAAAGAGAAATGACCCAAATCAACAAAATCATGAATGAAAGAGGAGAGATCACAAACAACACCAAAGAAATACAAACAATTATAAGAACGTAATCTGAGCAACCCTAGGGCAGCAAATTCCATAACCTGGAAGAAATGGGTGCATTCCTAGAGATGTGTCAACTAACAAAACTGACCCAGGAAGAAATAGAAAACATGAACAGTCCTATAACCACGAAGGCAATTGAAGTAGTCATCAAAAACCTCCCAAGAAACCAAAGCCCAGGGCCAGATGGTTTCCCAGGGGAATTCTATCAGACATTTAAAGAAGAATTAATACCTATTCTCCTGAAACTGTTCCAAACAATAGAAATGGAAGGAAAACTTCCAAACTCATTTATGAGGCCACCATTACCTTGATTCCAAAACCAGACAAAGATCCCATCAAAAAGGAGAATTAGAGACCAATATCCTTGATGAACATCGATGCAAAAATTCTCACCAAAATACTAGCCAAGAGGACCCAACAGTACATGAAAAGGAGTATTCACCATGACCAAGTGGGATTTATCCCTGGGCTGCAAGGCTGGTTCAACATCCGCAAATCAGTCAACGTGATCAAATACATTAACAAAAGAAAGAACGAGAATCATATGATCCTCCCAAGAGATGCAGAAAAAGCATTGGACAAAGTACAGCAACCTTTCTGGATCAAAACTCCTCAGAGTATAGGGACAGCGGGTACATACCTCAATATCATAAAAGCCATCTACGAAAACGCTACAGCGAATATCATTCTCAATGGGGAAAAGCTGAGATCTTTTCCCCCAAAGGCAGCAACGCGGCAGGGATAGCCACTCTCACCACTGCTATTCAACATAGTATTAGAAGTCCTAGCCACAGCAATCAGACAACAAAAAGTAATCCAAGGCATCCAAATCGGCAGAGAGGAAGTCAAACTCTCACTCTTGGCAGATGATATGATACTTTATGTGGAAAACCCAAAAGACTCCACCCCAAAACTGCTAGAACTCACACAGCAATTCCGTCAAGTAGCAGGCTATAAAATCAATGCACAGGAATCAGTGGCATTCCTATACACCAACAACAAGACAGAAGAGAGACAAATCAAGGAGTCGATCCCATTCACAACTGCACCCAAAACCAGAAGAGACCTAGGAATATATTGAACCCAAGAGGCAAGGGATCTGTACTCAGAAAACTACAAAATACGCAGGAAAGAAATTGAAGAAGACACAAAGAAACGGAAAAACGTTCCATGCTCATGGATTGGGAGAACCAACATTGTGAAGAGGTCAATGCTACCTAGAGCAATCTACACATGCAATGCAATCCCCATCAAAATACCATCCACTTTTTTCCACGAAATGGAACAAATAATCCTAAAATTTGAATGGAACCTGAAGAGACCCCGAGTAGCCAGAGGAATATTGAGAAAGAAAAGCAAAGCTGGCGGCATCACAATTCTGGACTTCCAGCTCTATGACAAAGCTGTCATCATCAAGACAGTATGGTACTGGCACAAAAACAGACACATGGATCCATGGAACAGAATCGAGAGCCCAGAAATGGACCCTCAACTCTATGGTCAACTTATCTTTGACAGAGCAGGAAGGAATGTCCAATGGCAAAAAGAGAGTCTCTTCAACAACTGGTGTTGGGAGAATTGGACAGCCCCATGCAGAAGAATGACACTGGACCATTTCCTGACACCACACACAGAAGTAGACGCCAAATGTTTGAAAGACCTCAATGTGAGACAGGAGTCCATCAAAATCCTAAAGGAGGACACAGGTAGCAAGCTCTTCGACCTCAGCCGCAGCAACTTCTTCCTAGAAACATCACCAAAGGCACGGGAAGCCAGGGCAAAAATGAACTATTGGGATTTCATCAAGATAAAAAGCTTTGGCACAGCAAAAGAAACAGTCCACAAAACCAAAAGACAACCGACAGAATGGGAGAAATTATTTGCAAATGACATATCAGATAAAGGGCTACTATCCAATATGTATAAAAACTTATCAAACTCAACACCCAAAGAACAAATAATCCAATCAAGAAATAGGCAGAAGACATGAACAGACATTTTTCCAAAGAAGACATCCAAATGGCCCACAGGCACATGAAAAAGTGCTCAACACGGCTCGGCATCAGGGAAATCCAAATCAAAACCTCAATGAGATACCACCTCACACCCGTCAGAATGGCTCAAATGAACAAGTCAGGGAACGACAGAGGTTGGCGGGGATGTGGAGAAAGGGGAACCCTCCTACACTGGTGGTGGGAATGCAAGCTGGTGCAACCCCTCTGGAAAAGTGTATGTAGGTTCCTCAAACAGTTATAATTAGAGCTACCATTCGATCCAGCAATTGCACTCCTGGGTATTTACCCCAAAGATACAAATGTAGGGACCCGAAGCGGTACGTGCACCCCATTGTTTATAGCAGCAATATCCACAATAGCCAAACGGTGGAAAGAGCCAAGATGTCCATCGACAGATGAATGGATAAAGAAGAGGTGGTATATATATACACAATGGACTATTACGCAGCCATCAAAAGGAATGAGGTGTTGCCATGGACAACGACGTGGATGGAACTGGAGGGTCCGACGATTAGTGAAATAAGTCAATCAGAGAAAGACATGTATCATATGACCTCACTGATATGAGGGATTCGTAATCTCAGGAACAGAGTGAGGCTTGCTGGAGTGGTCGGGGGGGGGATGGGGTGGCTGGGTGATAGACTTTGGGGAGGGTATGAGCTACGGTGAGCGCTGTGAATTGTGTAAGACTGTTGAATCACAGATCTGTACTTCTGAAACAAATAACGCAACATATTTTAAGAATAAAGGAAAACAAGGAGACAGCAGGAGAGGAAGAATGAAGGGGAGTTAGTGAGAGGGGGAGACGGACCAGGAGAGATGATGGATTCTGAAAAAAAATCCGAGGTTTCTAGAGGGGAGGTGGGTCGGTGGATTGGTTTGACTGGTGATGGTTATTAAAGAGGGCACATTCTGCATGGAGCACTGTGTGTTAGGAACAAACAATGAATCATGGGACAGTACACCAAAACAAATGATGTAGTACATGGTGATTAACAAAGCAATAAAAAACAAAGACTGTAATAAGAGATGAAGAAGGACACTATATCCTACTTAAAGGGTCTATCCAACAAGAAGATCTCACAATTGTAAATATCTATGCCCCGAACATGGGAGCATCCAATTATATAAGGCAATTAAGAAGAAAAGCAAAGAAACACATTGACCACCATACAATCATAGTGGGGGACTTTAACACCCCCCTGACTGAAATGGCCAGATCATCTAAGCAAAAGCTCAACAAGGAAAGAAAGACTTTAAATGACACACTGGACCAAATGGACTTCACAGACATATTCAGAACGTTCCATCCCAATGCAACGGAATACACTTTCTTCTCTAGTGCCCATGGAACATTCTCCAGAATGGATCACATCCTAGGTCACAAATCAGGTCTCAACCGGTACCCAAAGATTGGGATCATTCCCTGCACATTTTCAGACCACAATGCTTTGAAACTAGAATTCAATCACAAGAGGAAAGTGGGAAAGAACTCAAATACATGGAGGCTAAAGAGCATCCTACGAAAGAATGAATGGGTCAACCAGGAAATTAAAGAAGAATTTAAAAAGTTCATGGAAACCAATGAAAATGAAAACTCAACTGTCCAAAATCTTTGGGATACAGCCAAGGCAGTCCTGCGAGGAAAGTATATAGCAATACAAGCCTTTCTCAAGAAACAAGAAAGGTCTCAAATACACACCCAACCCTACACCTAAAGAGCTGGAGAAAGAACGGCAAATAAAGCCTAAACCGAGCAGGAGAAGAGAAATCATGCAGTTCAGAGCAGAAATCAATGAAATAGAACCCAGAAGAACAGTAGAAGTGATCAACGGAACTAGGAGCTGGTACTTTGAAAGAATTCACAAGATTGATACACCCCTGTCCAGGCTGATCAAAAAGAAAAGAGAAATGACCCAAATCAACAAAATCATGAATGAAAGAGGAGAGATCACAAACAACACCAAAGAAATACAAACAATTATAAGAACGTAATCTGAGCAACCCTAGGGCAGCAAATTCCATAACCTGGAAGAAATGGGTGCATTCCTAGAGATGTGTCAACTAACAAAACTGACCCAGGAAGAAATAGAAAACATGAACAGTCCTATAACCACGAAGGCAATTGAAGTAGTCATCAAAAACCTCCCAAGAAACCAAAGCCCAGGGCCAGATGGTTTCCCAGGGGAATTCTATCAGACATTTAAAGAAGAATTAATACCTATTCTCCTGAAACTGTTCCAAACAATAGAAATGGAAGGAAAACTTCCAAACTCATTTATGAGGCCACCATTACCTTGATTCCAAAACCAGACAAAGATCCCATCAAAAAGGAGAATTAGAGACCAATATCCTTGATGAACATCGATGCAAAAATTCTCACCAAAATACTAGCCAAGAGGACCCAACAGTACATGAAAAGGAGTATTCACCATGACCAAGTGGGATTTATCCCTGGGCTGCAAGGCTGGTTCAACATCCGCAAATCAGTCAACGTGATCAAATACATTAACAAAAGAAAGAACGAGAATCATATGATCCTCCCAAGAGATGCAGAAAAAGCATTGGACAAAGTACAGCAACCTTTCTGGATCAAAACTCTTCAGAGTATAGGGACAGCGGGTACATACCTCAATATCATAAAAGCCATCTACGAAAACGCTACAGCGAATATCATTCTCAATGGGGAAAAGCTGAGATCTTTTCCCCCAAAGGCAGCAACGCGGCAGGGATAGCCACTCTCACCACTGCTATTCAACATAGTATTAGAAGTCCTAGCCACAGCAATCAGACAACAAAAAGAAATCCAAGGCATCCAAATCGGCAGAGAGGAAGTCAAACTCTCACTCTTGGCAGATGATATGATACTTTATGTGGAAAACCCAAAAGACTCCACCCCAAAACTGCTAGAACTCACACAGCAATTCCGTCAAGTAGCAGGCTATAAAATCAATGCACAGGAATCAGTGGCATTCCTATACAACAACAACAAGACAGAAGAGAGACAAATCAAGGAGTCGATCCCATTCACAACAGCACCCAAAACCAGAAGAGACCTAGGAATATATTGAACCCAAGAGGCAAGGGATCTGTACTCAGAAAACTACAAAATACGCAGGAAAGAAATTGAAGAAGACACAAAGAAACGGAAAAACGTTCCATGCTCATGGATTGGGAGAACCAACATTGTGAAGAGGTCAATGCTACCTAGAGCAATCTACACATGCAATGCAATCCCCATCAAAATACCATCCACTTTTTTCCACGAAATGGAACAAATAATCCTAAAATTTGAATGGAACCTGAAGAGACCCCGAGTAGCCAGAGGAATATTGAGAAAGAAAAGCAAAGCTGGCGGCATCACAATTCTGGACTTCCAGCTCTATGACAAAGCTGTCATCATCAAGACAGTATGGTACTGGCACAAAAACAGACACATGGATCCATGGAACAGAATCGAGAGCCCAGAAATGGACCCTCAACTCTATGGTCAACTTATCTTTGACAGAGCAGGAAGGAATGTCCAATGGCAAAAAGAGAGTCTCTTCAACAACTGGTGTTGGGAGAATTGGACAGCCCCATGCAGAAGAATGACACTGGACCATTTCCTGACACCACACACAGAAGTAGACGCCAAATGGTTGAAAGACCTCAATGTGAGACAGGAGTCCATCAAAATCCTAAAGGAGAACACAGGTAGCAAGCTCTTCGACCTCAGCCGCAGCAACTTCTTCCTAGAAACATCACCAAAGGCACGGGAAGCCAGGGCAAAAATGAACTATTGGGATTTCTTCAAGATAAAAAGCTTTGGCACAGCAAAAGAAACAGTCCACAAAACCAAAAGACAACCGACAGAATGGGAGAAATTATTTGCAAATGACATATCAGATAAAGGGCTACTATCCAATATGTATAAAAACTTATCAAACTCAACACCCAAAGAACAAATAATCCAATCAAGAAATAGGCAGAAGACATGAACAGACATTTTTCCAAAGAAGACATCCAAATGGCCCACAGGCACATGAAAAAGTGCTCAACACGGCTCGGCATCAGGGAAATCCAAATCAAAACATCAATGAGATACCACCTCACACCCGTCAGAATGGCTCAAATGAACAAGTCAGGGAACGACAGAGGTTGGCGGGGATGTGGAGAAAGGGGAACCCTCCTACACTGGTGGTGGGAATGCAAGCTGGTGCAACCCCTCTGGAAAAGTGTATGTAGGTTCCTCAAACAGTTAAATTAGAGCTACCATTCGATCCAGCAATTGCACTCCTGGGTATTTACCCCAAAGATACAAATGTAGGGACCCGAAGCGGTACGTGCACCCCATTGTTTATAGCAGCAATATCCACAATAGCCAAACGGTGGAAAGAGCCAAGATGTCCATCGACAGATGAATGGATAAAGAAGAGGTGGTATATATATACACAATGGACTATTACGCAGCCATCAAAAGGAATGAGGTGTTGCCATGGACAACGACGTGGATGGAACTGGAGGGTACGACGATTAGTGAAATAAGTCAATCAGAGAAAGACATGTATCATATGACCTCACTGATATGAGGGATTCTTAATCTCAGGAACAGAGTGAGGCTTGCTGGAGTGGTCGGGGGGGGGGATGGGGTGGCTGGGTGATAGACTTTGGGGAGGGTATGAGCTACGGTGAGCGCTGTGAATTGTGTAAGACTGTTGAATCACAGATCTGTACTTCTGAAACAAAGAACGCAACATATTTTAAGAATAAAGGAAAACAAGGAGACAGCAGGAGAGGAAGAATGAAGGGGAGTTAGTGAGAGGGGGAGACGGACCAGGAGAGATGATGGATTCTGAAAAAAAATCCGAGGTTTCTAGAGGGGAGGTGGGTCGGTGGATTGGTTTGACTGGTGATGGTTATTAAAGAGGGCACATTCTGCATGGAGCACTGTGTGTTAGGAACAAACAATGAATCATGGGACAGTACACCAAAACAAATGATGTAGTACATGGTGATTAACAAAGCAATAAAAAACAAAGACTGTAATAAGAGATGAAGAAGGACACTATATCCTACTTAAAGGGTCTATCCAACAAGAAGATCTCACAATTGTAAATATCTATGCCCCGAACATGGGAGCATCCAATTATATAAGGCAATTAAGAAGAAAAGCAAAGAAACACATTGACCACCATACAATCATAGTGGGGGACTTTAACACCCCCCTGACTGAAATGGCCAGATCATCTAAGCAAAAGATCAACAAGGAAATAAAGACTTTAAATGACACACTGGACCAAATGGACTTCACAGACATATTCAGAACGTTCCATCCCAATGCAACGGAATACACATTCTTCTCTAGTGCCCATGGAACATTCTCCAGAATGGATCACATCCTAGGTCACAAATCAGGTCTCAACCGGTACCCAAAGATTGGGATCATTCCCTGCACATTTTCAGACCACAATGTTTTGAAACTAGAACTCAATCACAAGAGGAGAGTCGGAAAGAACTCAAATACATGGAGGCTAAAGAGCATCCTACGAAAGAATGAATGGGTCAACCAGGAAATTAAAGAAGAATTTAAAAAGTTCATGGAAACCAATGAAAATGAAAACTCAACTGTCCAAAATCTTTGGGATACAGCCAAGGCAGTCCTGCGAGGAAAGTATATAGCAATACAAGCCTTTCTCAAGAAACAAGAAAGGTCTCAAATACACACCCAACCCTACACCTAAAGGAGCTGGAGAAAGAACGGCAAATAAAGCCTAAACCGAGCAGGAGAAGAGAAATCATGCAGTTCAGAGCAGAAATCAATGAAATAGAACCCAGAAGAACAGTAGAAGTGATCAACGGAACTAGGAGCTGGTACTTTGAAAGAATTCACAAGATTGATACACCCCTGTCCAGGCTGATCAAAAAGAAAAGAGAAATGACCCAAATCAACAAAATCATGAATGAAAGAGGAGAGATCACAAACAACACCAAAGAAATACAAACAATTATAAGAACGTAATCTGAGCAACCCTAGGGCAGCAAATTCCATAACCTGGAAGAAATGGGTGCATTCCTAGAGATGTGTCAACTAACAAAACTGACCCAGGAAGAAATAGAAAACATGAACAGTCCTATAACCACGAAGGCAATTGAAGTAGTCATCAAAAACCTCCCAAGAAACCAAAGCCCAGGGCCAGATGGTTTCCCAGGGGAATTCTATCAGACATTTAAAGAAGAATTAATACCTATTCTCCTGAAACTGTTCCAAACAATAGAAATGGAAGGAAAACTTCCAAACTCATTTATGAGGCCACCATTACCTTGATTCCAAAACCAGACAAAGATCCCATCAAAAAGGAGAATTAGAGACCAATATCCTTGATGAACATCGATGCAAAAATTCTCACCAAAATACTAGCCAAGAGGACCCAACAGTACATGAAAAGGAGTATTCACCATGACCAAGTGGGATTTATCCCTGGGCTGCAAGGCTGGTTCAACATCCGCAAATCAGTCAACGTGATCAAATACATTAACAAAAGAAAGAACGAGAATCATATGATCCTCCCAAGAGATGCAGAAAAAGCATTGGACAAAGTACAGCAACCTTTCTGGATCAAAACTCTTCAGAGTATAGGGACAGCGGGTACATACCTCAATATCATAAAAGCCATCTACGAAAACGCTACAGCGAATATCATTCTCAATGGGGAAAAGCTGAGATCTTTTCCCCCAAAGTCAGCAACGCGGCAGGGATAGCCACTCTCACCACTGCTATTCAACATAGTATTAGAAGTCCTAGCCACAGCAATCAGACAACAAAAAGTAATCCAAGGCATCCAAATCGGCAGAGAGGAAGTCAAACTCTCACTCTTGGCAGATGATATGATACTTTATGTGGAAAACCCAAAAGACTCCACCCCAAAACTGCTAGAACTCACACAGCAATTCCGTCAAGTAGCAGGCTATAAAATCAATGCACAGGAATCAGTGGCATTCCTATACACCAACAACAAGACAGAAGAGAGACAAATCAAGGAGTCGATCCCATTCACAACTGCACCCAAAACCAGAAGAGACCTAGCAATATATTGAACCCAAGAGGCAAGGGATCTGTACTCAGAAAACTACAAAATACGAAGGAAAGAAATTGAAGAAGACACAAAGAAACGGAAAAACGTTCCATGCGCATGGATTGGGAGAACCAACATTGTGAAGAGGTCAATGCTACCTAGAGCAATCTACACATGCAATGCAATCCCCATCAAAATACCTTCCACTTTTTTCCACGAAATGGAACAAATAATCCTAAAATTTGAATGGAACCTGAAGAGACCCCGAGTAGCCAGAGGAATATTGAGAAAGAAAAGCAAAGCTGGCGGCATCACAATTCTGGACTTCCAGCTCTATGACAAAGCTGTCATCATCAAGACAGTATGGTACTGGCACAAAAACAGACACATGGATCCATGGAACAGAATCGAGAGCCCAGAAATGGACCCTCAACTCTATGGTCAACTTATCTTTGACAGAGCAGGAAGGAATGTCCAATGGCAAAAAGAGAGTCTCTTCAACAACTGGTGTTGGGAGAATTGGACAGCCCCATGCAGAAGAATGACACTGGACCATTTCCTGACACCACACACAGAAGTAGACGCCAAATGGTTGAAAGACCTCAATGTGAGACAGGAGTCCATCAAAATCCTAAAGGAGGACACAGGTAGCAAGCTCTTCGACCTCAGCCGCAGCAACTTCTTCCTAGAAACATCACCAAAGGCACGGGAAGCCAGGGCAAAAATGAACTATTGGGATTTCATCAAGATAAAAAGCTTTGGCACAGCAAAAGAAACAGTCCACAAAACCAAAAGACAACCGACAGAATGGGAGAAATTATTTGCAAATGACATATCAGATAAAGGGCTACTATCCAATATGTATAAAAACTTATCAAACTCAACACCCAAAGAACAAATAATCCAATCAAGAAATAGGCAGAAGACATGAACAGACATTTTTCCAAAGAAGACATCCAAATGGCCCACAGGCACATGAAAAAGTGCTCAACACGGCTCGGCATCAGGGAAATCCAAATCAAAACCTCAATGAGATACCACCTCACACCCGTCAGAATGGCTCAAATGAACAAGTCAGGGAACGACAGAGGTTGGCGGGGATGTGGAGAAAGGGGAACCCTCCTACACTGGTGGTGGGAATGCAAGCTGGTGCAACCCCTCTGGAAAAGTGTATGTAGGTTCCTCAAACAGTTAAATTAGAGCTACCATTCGATCCAGCAATTGCACTCCTGGGTATTTACCCCAAAGATACAAATGTAGGGACCCGAAGCGGTACGTGCACCCCATTGTTTATAGCAGCAATATCCACAATAGCCAAACGGTGGAAAGAGCCAAGATGTCCATCGACAGATGAATGGATAAAGAAGAGGTGGTATATATATACACAATGGACTATTACGCAGCCATCAAAAGGAATGAGGTGTTGCCATGGACAACGACGTGGATGGAACTGGAGGGTACGACGATTAGTGAAATAAGTCAATCAGAGAAAGACATGTATCATATGACCTCACTGATATGAGGGATTCTTAATCTCAGGAACAGAGTGAGGCTTGCTGGAGTGGTCGGGGGGGGGGATGGGGTGGCTGGGTGATAGACTTTGGGGAGGGTATGAGCTACGGTGAGCGCTGTGAATTGTGTAAGACTGTTGAATCACAGATCTGTACTTCTGAAACAAAGAACGCAACATATTTTAAGAATAAAGGAAAACAAGGAGACAGCAGGAGAGGAAGAATGAAGGGGAGTTAGTGAGAGGGGGAGACGGACCAGGAGAGATGATGGATTCTGAAAAAAAATCCGAGGTTTCTAGAGGGGAGGTGGGTCGGTGGATTGGTTTGACTGGTGATGGTTATTAAAGAGGGCACATTCTGCATGGAGCACTGTGTGTTAGGAACAAACAATGAATCATGGGACAGTACACCAAAACAAATGATGTAGTACATGGTGATTAACAAAGCAATAAAAAACAAAGACTGTAATAAGAGATGAAGAAGGACACTATATCCTACTTAAAGGGTCTATCCAACAAGAAGATCTCACAATTGTAAATATCTATGCCCCGAACATGGGAGCATCCAATTATATAAGGCAATTAAGAAGAAAAGCAAAGAAACACATTGACCACCATACAATCATAGTGGGGGACTTTAACACCCCCCTGACTGAAATGGCCAGATCATCTAAGCAAAAGATCAACAAGGAAATAAAGACTTTAAATGACACACTGGACCAAATGGACTTCACAGACATATTCAGAACGTTCCATCCCAATGCAACGGAATACACATTCTTCTCTAGTGCCCATGGAACATTCTCCAGAATGGATCACATCCTAGGTCACAAATCAGGTCTCAACCGGTACCCAAAGATTGGGATCATTCCCTGCACATTTTCAGACCACAATGTTTTGAAACTAGAACTCAATCACAAGAGGAGAGTCGGAAAGAACTCAAATACATGGAGGCTAAAGAGCATCCTACGAAAGAATGAATGGGTCAACCAGGAAATTAAAGAAGAATTTAAAAAGTTCATGGAAACCAATGAAAATGAAAACTCAACTGTCCAAAATCTTTGGGATACAGCCAAGGCAGTCCTGCGAGGAAAGTATATAGCAATACAAGCCTTTCTCAAGAAACAAGAAAGGTCTCAAATACACACCCAACCCTACACCTAAAGGAGCTGGAGAAAGAACGGCAAATAAAGCCTAAACCGAGCAGGAGAAGAGAAATCATGCAGTTCAGAGCAGAAATCAATGAAATAGAACCCAGAAGAACAGTAGAAGTGATCAACGGAACTAGGAGCTGGTACTTTGAAAGAATTCACAAGATTGATACACCCCTGTCCAGGCTGATCAAAAAGAAAAGAGAAATGACCCAAATCAACAAAATCATGAATGAAAGAGGAGAGATCACAAACAACACCAAAGAAATACAAACAATTATAAGAACGTAATCTGAGCAACCCTAGGGCAGCAAATTCCATAACCTGGAAGAAATGGGTGCATTCCTAGAGATGTGTCAACTAACAAAACTGACCCAGGAAGAAATAGAAAACATGAACAGTCCTATAACCACGAAGGCAATTGAAGTAGTCATCAAAAACCTCCCAAGAAACCAAAGCCCAGGGCCAGATGGTTTCCCAGGGGAATTCTATCAGACATTTAAAGAAGAATTAATACCTATTCTCCTGAAACTGTTCCAAACAATAGAAATGGAAGGAAAACTTCCAAACTCATTTATGAGGCCACCATTACCTTGATTCCAAAACCAGACAAAGATCCCATCAAAAAGGAGAATTAGAGACCAATATCCTTGATGAACATCGATGCAAAAATTCTCACCAAAATACTAGCCAAGAGGACCCAACAGTATATGAAAAGGAGTATTCACCATGACCAAGTGGGATTTATCCCTGGGCTGCAAGGCTGGTTCAACATCCGCAAATCAGTCAACGTGATCAAATACATTAACAAAAGAAAGAACGAGAATCATATGATCCTCCCAAGAGATGCAGAAAAAGCATTGGACAAAGTACAGCAACCTTTCTGGATCAAAACTCTTCAGAGTATAGGGACAGCGGGTACATACCTCAATATCATAAAAGCCATCTACGAAAACGCTACAGCGAATATCATTCTCAATGGGGAAAAGCTGAGATCTTTTCCCCCAAAGTCAGCAACGCGGCAGGGATAGCCACTCTCACCACTGCTATTCAACATAGTATTAGAAGTCCTAGCCACAGCAATCAGACAACAAAAAGTAATCCAAGGCATCCAAATCGGCAGAGAGGAAGTCAAACTCTCACTCTTGGCAGATGATATGATACTTTATGTGGAAAACCCAAAAGACTCCACCCCAAAACTGCTAGAACTCACACAGCAATTCCGTCAAGTAGCAGGCTATAAAATCAATGCACAGGAATCAGTGGCATTCCTATACACCAACAACAAGACAGAAGAGAGACAAATCAAGGAGTCGATCCCATTCACAACTGCACCCAAAACCAGAAGAGACCTAGGAATATATTCATCCCAAGAGGCAAAGGATCTGTACTCAGAAAACTACAAAATACGCAGGAAAGAAATTGAAGAAGACACAAAGAAACGGAAAAACGTTCCATGCTCATGGATTGGGAGAACCAACATTGTGAAGAGGTCAATGCTACCTAGAGCAATCTACACATGCAATGCAATCCCCATCAAAATACCATCCACTTTTTTCCACGAAATGGAACAAATAATCCTAAAATTTGAATGGAACCTGAAGAGACCCCGAGTAGCCAGAGGAATATTGAGAAAGAAAAGCAAAGCTGGCGGCATCACAATTCTGGACTTCCAGCTCTATGACAAAGCTGTCATCATCAAGACAGTATGGTACTGGCACAAAAACAGACACATGGATCCATGGAACAGAATCGAGAGCCCAGAAATGGACCCTCAACTCTATGGTCAACTTATCTTTGACAGAGCAGGAAGGAATGTCCAATGGCAAAAAGAGAGTCTCTTCAACAACTGGTGTTGGGAGAATTGGACAGCCCCATGCAGAAGAATGACACTGGACCATTTCCTGACACCACACACAGAAGTAGACGCCAAATGGTTGAAAGACCTCAATGTGAGACAGGAGTCCATCAAAATCCTAAAGGAGGACACAGGTAGCAAGCTCTTCGACCTCAGCCGCAGCAACTTCTTCCTAGAAACATCACCAAAGGCACGGGAAGCCAGGGCAAAAATGAACTATTGGGATTTCATCAAGATAAAAAGCTTTGGCACAGCAAAAGAAACAGTCCACAAAACCAAAAGACAACCGACAGAATGGGAGAAATTATTTGCAAATGACATATCAGATAAAGGGCTACTATCCAATATGTATAAAAACTTATCAAACTCAACACCCAAAGAACAAATAATCCAATCAAGAAATAGGCAGAAGACATGAACAGACATTTTTCCAAAGAAGACATCCAAATGGCCCACAGGCACATGAAAAAGTGCTCAACACGGCTCGGCATCAGGGAAATCCAAATCAAAACCTCAATGAGATACCACCTCACACCCGTCAGAATGGCTCAAATGAACAAGTCAGGGAACGACAGAGGTTGGCGGGGATGTGGAGAAAGGGGAACCCTCCTACACTGGTGGTGGGAATGCAAGCTGGTGCAACCCCTCTGGAAAAGTGTATGTAGGTTCCTCAAACAGTTAAATTAGAGCTACCATTCGATCCAGCAATTGCACTCCTGGGTATTTACCCCAAAGATACAAATGTAGGGACCCGAAGCGGTACGTGCACCCCATTGTTTATAGCAGCAATATCCACAATAGCCAAACGGTGGAAAGAGCCAAGATGTCCATCGACAGATGAATGGATAAAGAAGAGGTGGTATATATATACACAATGGACTATTACGCAGCCATCAAAAGGAATGAGGTGTTGCCATGGACAACGACGTGGATGGAACTGGAG
The DNA here is from genome assembly GCF_037043125.1 of Eumetopias jubatus. Lineage (NCBI taxonomy): Eukaryota > Metazoa > Chordata > Mammalia > Carnivora > Otariidae > Eumetopias > Eumetopias jubatus. The sequence continues at coordinate 58,735 of NW_028274923.1, read as the reverse complement.
GGTACGACGATTAGTGAAATAAGTCAATCAGAGAAAGACATGTATCATATGACCTCACTGATATGAGGGATTCTTAATCTCAGGAACAGAGTGAGGCTTGCTGGAGTGGTCGGGGGGGGGGATGGGGTGGCTGGGTGATAGACTTTGGGGAGGGTATGAGCTACGGTGAGCGCTGTGAATTGTGTAAGACTGTTGAATCACAGATCTGTACTTCTGAAACAAAGAACGCAACATATTTTAAGAATAAAGGAAAACAAGGAGACAGCAGGAGAGGAAGAATGAAGGGGAGTTAGTGAGAGGGGGAGACGGACCAGGAGAGATGATGGATTCTGAAAAAAAATCCGAGGTTTCTAGAGGGGAGGTGGGTCGGTGGATTGGTTTGACTGGTGATGGTTATTAAAGAGGGCACATTCTGCATGGAGCACTGTGTGTTAGGAACAAACAATGAATCATGGGACAGTACACCAAAACAAATGATGTAGTACATGGTGATTAACAAAGCAATAAAAAACAAAGACTGTAATAAGAGATGAAGAAGGACACTATATCCTACTTAAAGGGTCTATCCAACAAGAAGATCTCACAATTGTAAATATCTATGCCCCGAACATGGGAGCATCCAATTATATAAGGCAATTAAGAAGAAAAGCAAAGAAACACATTGACCACCATACAATCATAGTGGGGGACTTTAACACCCCCCTGACTGAAATGGCCAGATCATCTAAGCAAAAGATCAACAAGGAAATAAAGACTTTAAATGACACACTGGACCAAATGGACTTCACAGACATATTCAGAACGTTCCATCCCAATGCAACGGAATACACATTCTTCTCTAGTGCCCATGGAACATTCTCCAGAATGGATCACATCCTAGGTCACAAATCAGGTCTCAACCGGTACCCAAAGATTGGGATCATTCCCTGCACATTTTCAGACCACAATGTTTTGAAACTAGAACTCAATCACAAGAGGAGAGTCGGAAAGAACTCAAATACATGGAGGCTAAAGAGCATCCTACGAAAGAATGAATGGGTCAACCAGGAAATTAAAGAAGAATTTAAAAAGTTCATGGAAACCAATGAAAATGAAAACTCAACTGTCCAAAATCTTTGGGATACAGCCAAGGCAGTCCTGCGAGGAAAGTATATAGCAATACAAGCCTTTCTCAAGAAACAAGAAAGGTCTCAAATACACACCCAACCCTACACCTAAAGGAGCTGGAGAAAGAACGGCAAATAAAGCCTAAACCCAGCAGGAGAAGAGAAATCATGCAGTTCAGAGCAGAAATCAATGAAATAGAACCCAGAAGAACAGTAGAAGTGATCAACGGAACTAGGAGCTGGTACTTTGAAAGAATTCACAAGATTGATACACCCCTGTCCAGGCTGATCAAAAAGAAAAGAGAAATGACCCAAATCAACAAAATCATGAATGAAAGAGGAGAGATCACAAACAACACCAAAGAAATACAAACAATTATAAGAACGTAATCTGAGCAACCCTAGGGAGCAAATTCCATAACCTGGAAGAAATGGGTGCATTCCTAGAGATGTGTCAACTAACAAAACTGACCCAGGAAGAAATAGAAAACATGAACAGTCCTATAACCACGAAGGCAATTGAAGTAGTCATCAAAAACCTCCCAAGAAACCAAAGCCCAGGGCCAGATGGTTTCCCAGGGGAATTCTATCAGACATTTAAAGAAGAATTAATACCTATTCTCCTGAAACTGTTCCAAACAATAGAAATGGAAGGAAAACTTCCAAACTCATTTATGAGGCCACCATTACCTTGATTCCAAAACCAGACAAAGATCCCATCAAAAAGGAGAATTAGAGACCAATATCCTTGATGAACATCGATGCAAAAATTCTCACCAAAATACTAGCCAAGAGGACCCAACAGTACATGAAAAGGAGTATTCACCATGACCAAGTGGGATTTATCCCTGGGCTGCAAGGCTGGTTCAACATCCGCAAATCAGTCAACGTGATCAAATACATTAACAAAAGAAAGAACGAGAATCATATGATCCTCCCAAGAGATGCAGAAAAAGCATTGGACAAAGTACAGCAACCTTTCTGGATCAAAACTCTTCAGAGTATAGGGACAGCGGGTACATACCTCAATATCATAAAAGCCATCTACGAAAACGCTACAGCGAATATCATTCTCAATGGGGAAAAGCTGAGATCTTTTCCCCCAAAGTCAGCAACGCGGCAGGGATAGCCACTCTCACCACTGCTATTCAACATAGTATTAGAAGTCCTAGCCACAGCAATCAGACAACAAAAAGTAATCCAAGGCATCCAAATCGGCAGAGAGGAAGTCAAACTCTCACTCTTGGCAGATGATATGATACTTTATGTGGAAAACCCAAAAGACTCCACCCCAAAACTGCTAGAACTCACACAGCAATTCCGTCAAGTAGCAGGCTATAAAATCAATGCACAGGAATCAGTGGCATTCCTATACACCAACAACAAGACAGAAGAGAGACAAATCAAGGAGTCGATCCCATTCACAACTGCACCCAAAACCAGAAGAGACCTAGGAATATATTCATCCCAAGAGGCAAAGGATCTGTACTCAGAAAACTACAAAATACGCAGGAAAGAAATTGAAGAAGACACAAAGAAACGGAAAAACGTTCCATGCTCATGGATTGGGAGAACCAACATTGTGAAGAGGTCAATGCTACCTAGAGCAATCTACACATGCAATGCAATCCCCATCAAAATACCATCCACTTTTTTCCACGAAATGGAACAAATAATCCTAAAATTTGAATGGAACCTGAAGAGACCCCGAGTAGCCAGAGGAATATTGAGAAAGAAAAGCAAAGCTGGCGGCATCACAATTCTGGACTTCCAGCTCTATGACAAAGCTGTCATCATCAAGACAGTATGGTACTGGCACAAAAACAGACACATGGATCCATGGAACAGAATCGAGAGCCCAGAAATGGACCCTCAACTCTATGGTCAACTTATCTTTGACAGAGCAGGAAGGAATGTCCAATGGCAAAAAGAGAGTCTCTTCAACAACTGGTGTTGGGAGAATTGGACAGCCCCATGCAGAAGAATGACACTGGACCATTTCCTGACACCACACACAGAAGTAGACGCCAAATGGTTGAAAGACCTCAATGTGAGACAGGAGTCCATCAAAATCCTAAAGGAGAACACAGGTAGCAAGCTCTTCGACCTCAGCCGCAGCAACTTCTTCCTAGAAACATCACCAAAGGAACGGGAAGCCAGGGCAAAAATGAACTATTGGGATTTCATCAAGATAAAAAGCTTTGGCACAGCAAAAGAAACAGTCCACAAAACCAAAAGACAACCGACAGAATGGGAGAAATTATTTGCAAATGACATATCAGATAAAGGGCTACTATCCAATATGTATAAAAACTTATCAAACTCAACACCCAAAGAACAAATAATCCAATCAAGAAATAGGCAGAAGACATGAACAGACATTTTTCCAAAGAAGACATCCAAATGGCCCACAGGCACATGAAAAAGTGCTCAACACGGCTCGGCATCAGGGAAATCCAAATCAAAACCTCAATGAGATACCACCTCACACCCGTCAGAATGGCTCAAATGAACAAGTCAGGGAACGACAGAGGTTGGCGGGGATGTGGAGAAAGGGGAACCCTCCTACACTGGTGGTGGGAATGCAAGCTGGTGCAACCCCTCTGGAAAAGTGTATGGAGGTTCCTCAAACAGTTATAATTAGAGCTACCATTCGATCCAGCAATTGCACTCCTGGGTATTTACCCCAAAGATACAAATGTAGGGACCCGAAGCGGTACGTGCACCCCATTGTTTATAGCAGCAATATCCACAATAGCCAAACGGTGGAAAGAGCCAAGATGTCCATCGACAGATGAATGGATAAAGAAGAGGTGGTATATATATACACAATGGACTATTACGCAGCCATCAAAAGGAATGAGGTGTTGCCATGGACAACGACGTGGATGGAACTGGAGGGTCCGACGATTAGTGAAATAAGTCAATCAGAGAAAGACATGTATCATATGACCTCACTGATATGAGGGATTCCTAATCTCAGGAACAGAGTGAGGCTTGCCGGAGTGATCGGGGGGGGGATGGGGTGGCTGGGTGATAGACTTTGGGGAGGGTATGAGCTACGGTGAGCGCTGTGAATTGTGTAAGACTGTTGAATCACAGATCTGTACTTCTGAAACAAATAACGCAACATATTTTAAGAATAAAGGAAAACAAGGAGACAGCAGGAGAGGAAGAATGAAGGGGAGTTAGTGAGAGGGGGAGACGGACCAGGAGAGATGATGGATTCTGAAAAAAAATCCGAGGTTTCTAGAGGGGAGGTGGGTCGGTGGATTGGTTTGACTGGTGATGGTTATTAAAGAGGGCACATTCTGCATGGAGCACTGTGTGTTAGGAACAAACAATGAATCATGGGACAGTACACCAAAACAAATGATGTAGTACATGGTGATTAACAAAGCAATAAAAAACAAAGACTGTAATAAGAGATGAAGAAGGACACTATATCCTCCTTAAAGGGTCTATCCAACAAGAAGATCTCACAATTGTAAATATCTATGCCCCGAACATGGGAGCATCCAATTATATAAGGCAATTAAGAAGAAAAGCAAAGAAACACATTGACCACCATACAATCATAGTGGGGGACTTTAACACCCCCCTGACTGAAATGGCCAGATCATCTAAGCAAAAGATCAACAAGGAAATAAAGACTTTAAATGACACACTGGACCAAATGGACTTCACAGACATATTCAGAACGTTCCATCCCAATGCAACGGAATACACTTTCTTCTCTAGTGCCCATGAAACATTCTCCAGAATGGATCACATCCTAGGTCACAAATCAGGTCTCAACCGGTACCCAAAGATTGGGATCATTCCCTGCACATTTTCAGACCACAATGCTTTGAAACTAGAATTCAATCACAAGAGGAAAGTGGGAAAGAACTCAAATACATGGAGGCTAAAGAGCATCCTACGAAAGAATGAATGGGTCAACCAGGAAATTAAAGAAGAATTTAAAAAGTTCATGGAAACCAATGAAAATGAAAACTCAACTGTCCAAAATCTTTGGGATACAGCCAAGGCAGTCCTGCGAGGAAAGTATATAGCAATACAAGCCTTTCTCAAGAAACAAGAAAGGTCTCAAATACACACCCAACCCTACACCTAAAGGAGCTGGAGAAAGAACGGCAAATAAAGCCTAAACCCAGCAGGAGAAGAGAAATCATGCAGTTCAGAGCAGAAATCAATGAAATAGAACCCAGAAGAACAGTAGAAGTGATCAACGGAACTAGGAGCTGGTACTTTGAAAGAATTCACAAGATTGATACACCCCTGTCCAGGCTGATCAAAAAGAAAAGAGAAATGACCCAAATCAACAAAATCATGAATGAAAGAGGAGAGATCACAAACAACACCAAAGAAATACAAACAATTATAAGAACGTAATCTGAGCAACCCTAGGGCAGCAAATTCCATAACCTGGAAGAAATGGGTGCATTCCTAGAGATGTGTCAACTAACAAAACTGACCCAGGAAGAAATAGAAAACATGAACAGTCCTATAACCACGAAGGCAATTGAAGTAGTCATCAAAAACCTCCCAAGAAACCAAAGCCCAGGGCCAGATGGTTTCCCAGGGGAATTCTATCAGACATTTAAAGAAGAATTAATACCTATTCTCGTGAAACTGTTCCAAACAATAGAAATGGAAGGAAAACTTCCAAACTCATTTATGAGGCCACCATTACCTTGATTCCAAAACCAGACAAAGATCCCATCAAAAAGGACAATTAGAGACCAATATCCTTGATGAACATCGATGCAAAAATTCTCACCAAAATACTAGCCAAGAGGACCCAACAGTACATGAAAAGGAGTATTCACCATGACCAAGTGGGATTTATCCCTGGGCTGCAAGGCTGGTTCAACATCCGCAAATCAGTCAACGTGATCAAATACATTAACAAAAGAAAGAACGAGAATCATATGATCCTCCCAAGAGATGCAGAAAAAGCATTGGACAAAGTACAGCAACCTTTCTGGATCAAAACTCTTCAGAGTATAGGGACAGTGGGTACATACCTCAATATCATAAAAGCCATCTACGAAAACGCTACAGCGAATATCATTCTCAATGGGGAAAAGCTGAGATCTTTTCCCCCAAAGTCAGCAACGCGGCAGGGATAGCCACTCTCACCACTGCTATTCAACATAGTTTTAGAAGTCCTAGCCACAGCAATCAGACAACAAAAAGTAATCCAAGGCATCCAAATCGGCAGAGAGGAAGTCAAACTCTCACTCTTGGCAGATGATATGATACTTTATGTGGAAAACCCAAAAGACTCCACCCCAAAACTGCTAGAACTCACACAGCAATTCCGTCAAGTAGCAGGCTATAAAATCAATGCACAGGAATCAGTGGCATTCCTATACACCAACAACAAGACAGAAGAGAGACAAATCAAGGAGTCGATCCCATTCACAACTGCACCCAAAACCAGAAGAGACCTAGGAATATATTCATCCCAAGAGGCAAAGGATCTGTACTCAGAAAACTACAAAATACGCAGGAAAGAAATTGAAGAAGACACAAAGAAACGGAAAAACGTTCCATGCTCATGGATTGGGAGAACCAACATTGTGAAGAGGTCAATGCTACCTAGAGCAATCTACACATGCAATGCAATCCCCATCAAAATACCATCCACTTTTTTCCACGAAATGGAACAAATAATCCTAAAATTTGAATGGAACCTGAAGAGACCCCGAGTAGCCAGAGGAATATTGAGAAAGAAAAGCAAAGCTGGCGGCATCACAATTCTGGACTTCCAGCTCTATGACAAAGCTGTCATCATCAAGACAGTATGGTACTGGCACAAAAACAGACACATGGATCCATGGAACAGAATCGAGAGCCCAGAAATGGACCCTCAACTCTATGGTCAACTTATCTTTGACAGAGCAGGAAGGAATGTCCAATGGCAAAAAGAGAGTCTCTTCAACAACTGGTGTTGGGAGAATTGGACAGCCCCATGCAGAAGAATGACACTGGACCATTTCCTGACACCACACACAGAAGTAGACGCCAAATGGTTGAAAGACCTCAATGTGAGACAGGAGTCCATCAAAATCCTAAAGGAGAACACAGGTAGCAAGCTCTTCGACCTCAGCCGCAGCAACTTCTTCCTAGAAACATCACCAAAGGCACGGGAAGCCAGGGCAAAAATGAACTATTGGGATTTCATCAAGATAAAAAGCTTTGGCACAGCAAAAGAAACAGTCCACAAAACCAAAAGACAACCGACAGAATGGGAGAAATTATTTGCAAATGACATATCAGATAAAGGGCTACTATCCAATATGTATAAAAACTTATCAAACTCAACACCCAAAGAACAAATAATCCAATCAAGAAATAGGCAGAAGACATGAACAGACATTTTTCCAAAGAAGACATCCAAATGGCCCACAGGCACATGAAAAAGTGCTCAACACGGCTCGGCATCAGGGAAATCCAAATCAAAACCTCAATGAGATACCACCTCACACCCGTCAGAATGGCTCAAATGAACAAGTCAGGGAACGACAGAGGTTGGCGGGGATGTGGAGAAAGGGGAACCCTCCTACACTGGTGGTGGGAATGCAAGCTGGTGCAACCCCTCTGGAAAAGTGTATGGAGGTTCCTCAAACAGTTATAATTAGAGCTACCATTCGATCCAGCAATTGCACTCCTGGGTATTTACCCCAAAGATACAAATGTAGGGACCCGAAGCGGTACGTGCACCCCATTGTTTATAGCAGCAATATCCACAATAGCCAAACGGTGGAAAGAGCCAAGATGTCCATCGACAGATGAATGGATAAAGAAGAGGTGGTATATATATACACAATGGACTATTACGCAGCCATCAAAAGGAATGAGGTGTTGCCATGGACAACGACGTGGATGGAACTGGAGGGTCCGACGATTAGTGAAATAAGTCAATCAGAGAAAGACATGTATCATATGACCTCACTGATATGAGGGATTCCTAACCTCAGGAACAGAGTGAGGCTTGCCGGAGTGATCGGGGGGGGGATGGGGTGGCTGGGTGATAGACTTTGGGGAGGGTATGAGCTACGGTGAGCGCTGTGAATTGTGTAAGACTGTTGAATCACAGATCTGTACTTCTGAAACAAATAACGCAACATATTTTAAGAATAAAGGAAAACAAGGAGACAGCAGGAGAGGAAGAATGAAGGGGAGTTAGTGAGAGGGGGAGACGGACCAGGAGAGATGATGGATTCTGAAAAAAAATCCGAGGTTTCTAGAGGGGAGGTGGGTCGGTGGATTGGTTTGACTGGTGATGGTTATTAAAGAGGGCACATTCTGCATGGAGCACTGTGTGTTAGGAACAAACAATGAATCATGGGACAGTACACCAAAACAAATGATGTAGTACATGGTGATTAACAAAGCAATAAAAAACAAAGACTGTAATAAGAGATGAAGAAGGACACTATATCCTCCTTAAAGGGTCTATCCAACAAGAAGATCTCACAATTGTAAATATCTATGCCCCGAACATGGGAGCATCCAATTATATAAGGCAATTAAGAAGAAAAGCAAAGAAACACATTGACCACCATACAATCATAGTGGGGGACTTTAACACCCCCCTGACTGAAATGGCCAGATCATCTAAGCAAAAGATCAACAAGGAAGGAAAGACTTTAAATGACACACTGGACCAAATGGACTTCACAGACATATTCAGAACGTTCCATCCCAATGCAACGGAATACACTTTCTTCTCTAGTGCCCATGGAACATTCTCCAGAATGGATCACATCCTAGGTCACAAATCAGGTCTCAACCGGTACCCAAAGATTGGGATCATTCCCTGCACATTTTCAGACCACAATGCTTTGAAACTAGAATTCAATCACAAGAGGAAAGTGGGAAAGAACTCAAATACATGGAGGCTAAAGAGCATCCTACGAAAGAATGAATGGGTCAACCAGGAAATTAAAGAAGAATTTAAAAAGTTCATGGAAACCAATGAAAATGAAAACTCAACTGTCCAAAATCTTTGGGATACAGCCAAGGCAGTCCTGCGAGGAAAGTATATAGCAATACAAGCCTTTCTCAAGAAACAAGAAAGGTCTCAAATACACACCCAACCCTACACCTAAAGGAGCTGGAGAAAGAACGGCAAATAAAGCCTAAACCGAGCAGGAGAAGAGAAATCATGCAGTTCAGAGCAGAAATCAATGAAATAGAACCCAGAAGAACAGTAGAAGTGATCAACGGAACTAGGAGCTGGTACTTTGAAAGAATTCACAAGATTGATACACCCCTGTCCAGGCTGATCAAAAAGAAAAGAGAAATGACCCAAATCAACAAAATCATGAATGAAAGAGGAGAGATCACAAACAACACCAAAGAAATACAAACAATTATAAGAACGTAATCTGAGCAAACCTAGGGCAGCAAATTCCATAACCTGGAAGAAATGGGTGCATTCCTAGAGATGTGTCAACTAACAAAACTGACCCAGGAAGAAATAGAAAACATGAACAGTCCTATAACCACGAAGGCAATTGAAGTAGTCATCAAAAACCTCCCAAGAAACCAAAGCCCAGGGCCAGATGGTTTCCCAGGGGAATTCTATCAGACATTTAAAGAAGAATTAATACCTATTCTCCTGAAACTGTTCCAAACAATAGAAATGGAAGGAAAACTTCCAAACTCATTTATGAGGCCACCATTACCTTGATTCCAAAACCAGACAAAGATCCCATCAAAAAGGAGAATTAGAGACCAATATCCTTGATGAACATCGTTGCAAAAATTCTCACCAAAATACTAGCCAAGAGGACCCAACAGTACATGAAAAGGAGTATTCACCATGACCAAGTGGGATTTATCCCTGGGCTGCAAGGCTGGTTCAACATCCGCAAATCAGTCAACGTGATCAAATACATTAACAAAAGAAAGAACGAGAATCATATGATCCTCCCAAGAGATGCAGAAAAAGCATTGGACAAAGTACAGCAACCTTTCTGGATCAAAACTCTTCAGAGTATAGGGACAGCGGGTACATACCTCAATATCATAAAAGCCATCTACGAAAACGCTACAGCGAATATCATTCTCAATGGGGAAAAGCTGAGATCTTTTCCCCCAAAGTCAGCAACGCGGCAGGGATAGCCACTCTCACCACTGCTATTCAACATAGTATTAGAAGTCCTAGCCACAGCAATCAGACAACAAAAAGTAATCCAAGGCATCCAAATCGGCAGAGAGGAAGTCAAACTCTCACTCTTTGCAGATGATATGATACTTTATGTGGAAAACCCAAAAGACTCCACCCCAAAACTGCTAGAACTCACACAGCAATTCCGTCAAGTAGCAGGCTATAAAATCAATGCACAGGAATCAGTGGCATTCCTATACACCAACAACAAGACAGAAGAGAGACAAATCAAGGAGTCGATCCCATTCACAACTGCACCCAAAACCAGAAGACACCTAGGAATATATTCATCCCAAGAGGCAAAGGATCTGTACTCAGAAAACTACAAAATACGCAGGAAAGAAATTGAAGAAGACACAAAGAAACGGAAAAACGTTCCATGCTCATGGATTGGGAGAACCAACATTGTGAAGAGGTCAATGCTACCTAGAGCAATCTACACATGCAATGCAATCCCCATCAAAATACCATCCACTTTTTTCCACGAAATGGAACAAATAATCCTAAAATTTGAATGGAACCTGAAGAGACCCCGAGTAGCCAGAGGAATATTGAGAAAGAAAAGCAAAGCTGGCGGCATCACATTTCTGGACTTCCAGCTCTATGACAAAGCTGTCATCATCAAGACAGTATGGTACTGGCACAAAAACAGACACATGGATCCATGGAACAGAATCGAGAGCCCAGAAATGGACCCTCAACTCTATGGTCAACTTATCTTTGACAGAGCAGGAAGGAATGTCCAATGGCAAAAAGAGAGTCTCTTCAACAACTGGTGTTGGGAGAATTGGACAGCCCCATGCAGAAGAATGACACTGGACCATTTCCTGACACCACACACAGAAGTAGACGCCAAATGGTTGAAAGACCTCAATGTGAGACAGGAGTCCATCAAAATCCTAAAGGAGGACACAGGTAGCAAGCTCTTCGACCTCAGCCGCAGCAACTTCTTCCTAGAAACATCACCAAAGGCACGGGAAGCCAGGGCAAAAATGAACTATTGGGATTTCATCAAGATAAAAAGCTTTGGCACAGCAAAAGAAACAGTCCACAAAACCAAAAGACAACCGACAGAATGGGAGAAATTATTTGCAAATGACATATCAGATAAAGGGCTACTATCCAATATGTATAAAAACTTATCAAACTCAACACCCAAAGAACAAATAATCCAATCAAGAAATAGGCAGAAGACATGAACAGACATTTTTCCAAAGAAGACATCCAAATGGCCCACAGGCACATGAAAAAGTGCTCAACACGGCTCGGCATCAGGGAAATCCAAATCAAAACCTCAATGAGATACCACCTCACACCCGTCAGAATGGCTCAAATGAACAAGTCAGGGAACGACAGAGGTTGGCGGGGATGTGGAGAAAGGGGAACCCTCCGACACTGGTGGTGGGGATGCAAGCTGGTGCAACCCCTCTGGAAAAGTGTATGGAGGTTCCTCAAACAGTTATAATTAGAGCTACCATTCGATCCAGCAATTGCACTCCTGGGTATTTACCCCAAAGATACAAATGTAGGGACCCGAAGCGGTACGTGCACCCCATTGTTTATAGCAGCAATATCCACAATAGCCAAACGTTGGAAAGAGCCAAGATGTCCATCGACAGATGAATGGATAAAGAAGAGGTGGTATATATATACACAATGGACTATTACGCAGCCATCAAAAGGAATGAGGTGTTGCCATGGACAACGACGTGGATGGAACTGGAGGGTCCGACGATTAGTGAAATAAGTCAATCAGAGAAAGACATGTATCATATGACCTCACTGATATGAGGGATTCCTAATCTCAGGAACAGAGTGAGGCTTGCCGGAGTGATCGGTGGGGGGGATGGGGTGGCTGGGTGATAGACTTTGGGGAGGGTATGAGCTACGGTGAGCGCTGTGAATTGTGTAAGACTGTTGAATCACAGATCTGTACTTCTGAAACAAATAACGCAACATATTTTAAGAATAAAGGAAAACAAGGAGACAGCAGGAGATAAAGAATAAAGGGGAGTTAGTGAGAGGGGGAGACGGACCAGGAGAGATGATGGATTCTGAAAAAAAATCCGAGGTTTCTAGAGGGGAGGTGGGTCGGTGGATTGGTTTGACTGGTGATGGTTATTAAAGAGGGCACATTCTGCATGGAGCACTGTGAGTTAGGAACAAACAATGAATCATGGGACAGTACACCAAAACAAATGATGTAGTACATGGTGATTAACAAAGCAATAAAAAACAAAGACTGTAATAAGAGATGAAGAAGGACACTATATCCTCCTTAAAGGGTCTATCCAACAAGAAGATCTCACAATTGTAAATATCTATGCCCCGAACATGGGAGCATCCAATTATATAAGGCAATTAAGAAGAAAAGCAAAGAAACACATTGACCACCATACAATCATAGTGGGGGACTTTAACACCCCCCTGACTGAAATGGCCAGATCATCTAAGCAAAAGATCAACAAGGAAATAAAGACTTTAAATGACACACTGGACCAAATGGACTTCACAGACATATTCAGAACGTTCCATCCCAATGCAACGGAATACACATTCTTCTCTAGTGCCCATGGAACATTCTCCAGAATGGATCACATCCTAGGTCACAAATCAGGTCTCAACCGGTACCCAAAGATTGGGATCATTCCCTGCACATTTTCAGACCACAATGTTTTGAAACTAGAACTCAATCACAAGAGGAGAGTCGGAAAGAACTCAAATACATGGAGGCTAAAGAGCATCCTACGAAAGAATGAATGGGTCAACCAGGAAATTAAAGAAGAATTTAAAAAGTTCATGGAAACCAATGAAAATGAAAACTCAACTGTCCAAAATCTTTGGGATACAGCCAAGGCAGTCCTGCGAGGAAAGTATATAGCAATACAAGCCTTTCTCAAGAAACAAGAAAGGTCTCAAATACACACCCAACCCTACCCCTAAAGGAGCTGGAGAAAGAACGGCAAATAAAGCCTAAACCCAGCAGGAGAAGAGAAATCATGCAGTTCAGAGCAGAAATCAATGAAATAGAACCCAGAAGAACAGTAGAAGTGATCAACGGAACTAGGAGCTGGTACTTTGAAAGAATTCACAAGATTGATACACCCCTGTCCAGGCTGATCAAAAAGAAAAGAGAAATGACCCAAATCAACAAAATCATGAATGAAAGAGGAGAGATCACAAACAACACCAAAGAAATACAAACAATTATAAGAACGTAATCTGAGCAACCCTAGGGCAGCAAATTCCATAACCTGGAAGAAATGGGTGCATTCCTAGAGATGTGTCAACTAACAAAACTGACCCAGGAAGAAATAGAAAACATGAACAGTCCTATAACCACGAAGGCAATTGAAGTAGTCATCAAAAACCTCCCAAGAAACCAAAGCCCAGGGCCAGATGGTTTCCCAGGGGAATTCTATCAGACATTTAAAGAAGAATTAATACCTATTCTCCTGAAACTGTTCCAAACAATAGAAATGGAAGGAAAACTTCCAAACTCATTTATGAGGCCACCATTACCTTGATTCCAAAACCAGACAAAGATCCCATCAAAAAGGAGAATTAGAGACCAATATCCTTGATGAACATCGATGCAAAAATTCTCACCAAAATACTAGCCAAGAGGACCCAACAGTACATGAAAAGGAGTATTCACCATGACCAAGTGGGATTTATCCCTGGGCTGCAAGGCTGGTTCAACATCCGCAAATCAGTCAACGTGATCAAATACATTAACAAAAGAAAGAACGAGAATCATATGATCCTCCCAAGAGATGCAGAAAAAGCATTGGACAAAGTACAGCAACCTTTCTGGATCAAAACTCTTCAGAGTATAGGGACAGCGGGTACATACCTCAATATCATAAAAGCCATCTACGAAAACGCTACAGCGAATATCATTCTCAATGGGGAAAAGCTGAGATCTTTTCCCCCAAAGTCAGCAACGCGGCAGGGATAGCCACTCTCACCACTGCTATTCAACATAGTATTAGAAGTCCTAGCCACAGCAATCAGACAACAAAAAGTAATCCAAGGCATCCAAATCGGCAGAGAGGAAGTCAAACTCTCACTCTTGGCAGATGATATGATACTTTATGTGGAAAACCCAAAAGACTCCACCCCAAAACTGCTAGAACTCACACAGCAATTCCGTCAAGTAGCAGGCTATAAAATCAATGCACAGGATTCAGTGGCATTCCTATACAACAACAACAAGACAGAAGAGAGACAAATCAAGGAGTCGATCCCATTCACAACTGCACCCAAAACCAGAAGAGACCTAGCAATATATTGAACCCAAGAGGCAAGGGATCTGTACTCAGAAAACTACAAAATACGAAGGAAAGAAATTGAAGAAGACACAAAGAAACGGAAAAACGTTCCATGCTCATGGATTGGGAGAACCAACACTGTGAAGAGGTCAATGCTACCTAGAGCAATCTACACATGCAATGCAATCCCCATCAAAATACCATCCACTTTTTTCCACGAAATGGAACAAATAATCCTAAAATTTGAATGGAACCTGAAGAGACCCCGAGTAGCCAGAGGAATATTGAGAAAGAAAAGCAAAGCTGGCGGCATCACAATTCTGGACTTCCAGCTCTATGACAAAGCTGTCATCATCAAGACAGTATGGTACTGGCACAAAAACAGACACATGGATCCATGGAACAGAATCGAGAGCCCAGAAATGGACCCTCAACTCTATGGTCAACTTATCTTTGACAGAGCAGGAAGGAATGTCCAATGGCAAAAAGAGAGTCTCTTCAACAACTGGTGTTGGGAGAATTGGACAGCCCCATGCAGAAGAATGACACTGGACCATTTCCTGACACCACACACAGAAGTAGACGCCAAATGTTTGAAAGACCTCAATGTGAGACAGGAGTCCATCAAAATCCTAAAGGAGGACACAGGTAGCAAGCTCTTCGACCTCAGCCGCAGCAACTTCTTCCTAGAAACATCACCAAAGGCACGGGAAGCCAGGGCAAAAATGAACTATTGGGATTTCATCAAGATAAAAAGCTTTGGCACAGCAAAAGAAACAGTCCACAAAACCAAAAGACAACCGACAGAATGGGAGAAATTATTTGCAAATGACATATCAGATAAAGGGCTACTATCCAATATGTATAAAAACTTATCAAACTCAACACCCAAAGAACAAATAATCCAATCAAGAAATAGGCAGAAGACATGAACAGACATTTTTCCAAAGAAGACATCCAAATGGCCCACAGGCACATGAAAATGTGCTCAACACGGCTCGGCATCAGGGAAATCCAAATCAAAACCTCAATGAGATACCACCTCACACCCGTCAGAATGGCTCAAATGAACAAGTCAGGGAACGACAGAGGTTGGCGGGGATGTGGAGAAAGGGGAACCCTCCTACACTGGTGGTGGGAATGCAAGCTGGTGCAACCCCTCTGGAAAAGTGTATGTAGGTTCCTCAAACAGTTATAATTAGAGCTACCATTCGATCCAGCAATTGCACTCCTGGGTATTTACCCCAAAGATACAAATGTAGGGACCCGAAGCGGTACGTGCACCCCATTGTTTATAGCAGCAATATCCACAATAGCCAAACGGTGGAAAGAGCCAAGATGTCCATCGACAGATGAATGGATAAAGAAGAGGTGGTATATATATACACAATGGACTATTACGCAGCCATCAAAAGGAATGAGGTGTTGCCATGGACAACGACGTGGATGGAACTGGAGGGTCCGACGATTAGTGAAATAAGTCAATCAGAGAAAGACATGTATCATATGACCTCACTGATATGAGGGATTCGTAATCTCAGGAACAGAGTGAGGCTTGCTGGAGTGGTCGGGGGGGGGATGGGGTGGCTGGGTGATAGACTTTGGGGAGGGTATGAGCTACGGTGAGCGCTGTGAATTGTGTAAGACTGTTGAATCACAGATCTGTACTTCTGAAACAAATAACGCAACATATTTTAAGAATAAAGGAAAACAAGGAGACAGCAGGAGAGGAAGAATGAAGGGGAGTTAGTGAGAGGGGGAGACGGACCAGGAGAGATGATGGATTCTGAAAAAAAATCCGAGGTTTCTAGAGGGGAGGTGGGTCGGTGGATTGGTTTGACTGGTGATGGTTATTAAAGAGGGCACATTCTGCATGGAGCACTGTGTGTTAGGAACAAACAATGAATCATGGGACAGTACACCAAAACAAATGATGTAGTACATGGTGATTAACAAAGCAATAAAAAACAAAGACTGTAATAAGAGATGAAGAAGGACACTATATCCTACTTAAAGGGTCTATCCAACAAGAAGATCTCACAATTGTAAATATCTATGCCCCGAACATGGGAGCATCCAATTATATAAGGCAATTAAGAAGAAAAGCAAAGAAACACATTGACCACCATACAATCATAGTGGGGGACTTTAACACCCCCCTGACTGAAATGGCCAGATCATCTAAGCAAAAGATCAACAAGGAAATAAAGACTTTAAATGACACACTGGACCAAATGGACTTCACAGACATATTCAGAACGTTCCATCCCAATGCAACGGAATACACATTCTTCTCTAGTGCCCATGGAACATTCTCCAGAATGGATCACATCCTAGGTCACAAATCAGGTCTCAACCGGTACCCAAAGATTGGGATCATTCCCTGCACATTTTCAGACCACAATGTTTTGAAACTAGAACTCAATCACAAGAGGAGAGTCGGAAAGAACTCAAATACATGGAGGCTAAAGAGCATCCTACGAAAGAATGAATGGGTCAACCAGGAAATTAAAGAAGAATTTAAAAAGTTCTTGGAAACCAATGAAAATGAAAACTCAACTGTCCAAAATCTTTGGGATACAGCCAAGGCAGTCCTGCGAGGAAAGTATATAGCAATACAAGCCTTTCTCAAGAAACAAGAAAGGTCTCAAATACACACCCAACCCTACACCTAAAGGAGCTGGAGAAAGAACGGCAAATAAAGCCTAAACCCAGCAGGAGAAGAGAAATCATGCAGTTCAGAGCAGAAATCAATGAAATAGAACCCAGAAGAACAGTAGAAGTGATCAACGGAACTAGGAGCTGGTACTTTGAAAGAATTCACAAGATTGATACACCCCTGTCCAGGCTGATCAAAAAGAAAAGAGAAATGACCCAAATCAACAAAATCATGAATGAAAGAGGAGAGATCAAAAACAACACCAAAGAAATACAAACAATTATAAGAACGTAATCTGAGCAACCCTAGGGCAGCAAATTCCATAACCTGGAAGAAATGGGTGCATTCCTAGAGCTGTGTCAACTAACAAAACTGACCCAGGAAGAAATAGAAAACATGAACAGTCCTATAACCACGAAGGCAATTGAAGTAGTCATCAAAAACCTCCCAAGAAACCAAAGCCCAGGGCCAGATGGTTTCCCAGGGGAATTCTATCAGACATTTAAAGAAGAATTAATACCTATTCTCCTGAAACTGTTCCAAACAATAGAAATGGAAGGAAAACTTCCAAACTCATTTATGAGGCCACCATTACCTTGATTCCAAAACCAGACAAAGATCCCATCAAAAAGGAGAATTAGAGACCAATATCCTTGATGAACATCGATGCAAAAATTCTCACCAAAATACTAGCCAAGAGGACCCAACAGTACATGAAAAGGAGTATTCACCATGACCAAGTGGGATTTATCCCTGGGCTGCAAGGCTGGTTCAACATCCGCAAATCAGTCAACGTGATCAAATACATTAACAAAAGAAAGAACGAGAATCATATGATCCTCCCAAGAGATGCAGAAAAAGCATTGGACAAAGTACAGCAACCTTTCTGGATCAAAACTCTTCAGAGTATAGGGACAGCGGGTACATACCTCAATATCATAAAAGCCATCTACGAAAACGCTACAGCGAATATCATTCTCAATGGGGAAAAGCTGAGATCTTTTCCCCCAAAGTCAGCAACGCGGCAGGGATAGCCACTCTCACCACTGCTATTCAACATAGTATTAGAAGTCCTAGCCACAGCAATCAGACAACAAAAAGTAATCCAAGGCATCCAAATCGGCAGAGAGGAAGTCAAACTCTCACTCTTGGCAGATGATATGATACTTTATGTGGAAAACCCAAAAGACTCCACCCCAAAACTGCTAGAACTCACACAGCAATTCCGTCAAGTAGCAGGCTATAAAATCAATGCACAGGAATCAGTGGCATTCCTATACAACAACAACAAGACAGAAGAGAGACAAATCAAGGAGTCGATCCCATTCACAACTGCACCCAAAACCAGAAGAGACCTAGGAATATATTGAACCCAAGAGGCAAGGGATCTGTACTCAGAAAACTACAAAATACGAAGGAAAGAAATTGAAGAAGACACAAAGAAACGGAAAAACGTTCCATGCTCATGGATTGGGAGAACCAACACTGTGAAGAGGTCAATGCTACCTAGAGCAATCTACACATGCAATGCAATCCCCATCAAAATACCATCCACTTTTTTCCACGAAATGGAACAAATAATCCTAAAATTTGAATGGAACCTGAAGAGACCCCGAGTAGCCAGAGGAATATTGAGAAAGAAAAGCAAAGCTGGCGGCATCACAATTCTGGACTTCCAGCTCTATGACAAAGCTGTCATCATCAAGACAGTATGGTACTGGCACAAAAACAGACACATGGATCCATGGAACAGAATCGAGAGCCCAGAAATGGACCCTCAACTCTATGGTCAACTTATCTTTGACAGAGCAGGAAGGAATGTCCAATGGCAAAAAGAGAGTCTCTTCAACAACTGGTGTTGGGAGAATTGGACAGCCCCATGCAGAAGAATGACACTGGACCATTTCCTGACACCACACACAGAAGTAGACGCCAAATGTTTGAAAGACCTCAATGTGAGACAGGAGTCCATCAAAATCCTAAAGGAGGACACAGGTAGCAAGCTCTTCGACCTCAGCCGCAGCAACTTCTTCCTAGAAACATCACCAAAGGCACGGGAAGCCAGGGCAAAAATGAACTATTGGGATTTCATCAAGATAAAAAGCTTTGGCACAGCAAAAGAAACAGTCCACAAAACCAAAAGACAACCGACAGAATGGGAGAAATTATTTGCAAATGACATATCAGATAAAGGGCTACTATCCAATATGTATAAAAACTTATCAAACTCAACACCCAAAGAACAAATAATCCAATCAAGAAATAGGCAGAAGACATGAACAGACATTTTTCCAAAGAAGACATCCAAATGGCCCACAGGCACATGAAAAAGTGCTCAACACGGCTCGGCATCAGGGAAATCCAAATCAAAACCTCAATGAGATACCACCTCACACCCGTCAGAATGGCTCAAATGAACAAGTCAGGGAACGACAGAGGTTGGCGGGGATGTGGAGAAAGGGGAACCCTCCTACACTGGTGGTGGGAATGCAAGCTGGTGCAACCCCTCTGGAAAAGTGTATGTAGGTTCCTCAAACAGTTATAATTAGAGCTACCATTCGATCCAGCAATTGCACTCCTGGGTATTTACCCCAAAGATACAAATGTAGGGACCCGAAGCGGTACGTGCACCCCATTGTTTATAGCAGCAATATCCACAATAGCCAAACGGTGGAAAGAGCCAAGATGTCCATCGACAGATGAATGGATAAAGAAGAGGTGGTATATATATACACAATGGACTATTACGCAGCCATCAAAAGGAATGAGGTGTTGCCATGGACAACGACGTGGATGGAACTGGAGGGTCCGACGATTAGTGAAATAAGTCAATCAGAGAAAGACATGTATCATATGACCTCACTGATATGAGGGATTCTTAATCTCAGGAACAGAGTGAGGCTTGCTGGAGTGGTCGGGGGGGGGATGGGGTGGCTGGGTGATAGACTTTGGGGAGGGTATGAGCTACGGTGAGCGCTGTGAATTGTGTAAGACTGTTGAATCACAGATCTGTACTTCTGAAACAAATAACGCAACATATTTTAAGAATAAAGGAAAACAAGGAGACAGCAGGAGAGGAAGAATGAAGGGGAGTTAGTGAGAGGGGGAGACGGACCAGGAGAGATGATGGATTCTGAAAAAAAATCCGAGGTTTCTAGAGGGGAGGTGGGTCGGTGGATTGGTTTGACTGGTGATGGTTATTAAAGAGGGCACATTCTGCATGGAGCACTGTGTGTTAGGAACAAACAATGAATCATGGGACAGTACACCAAAACAAATGATGTAGTACATGGTGATTAACAAAGCAATAAAAAACAAAGACTGTAATAAGAGATGAAGAAGGACACTATATCCTACTTAAAGGGTCTATCCAACAAGAAGATCTCACAATTGTAAATATCTATGCCCCGAACATGGGAGCATCCAATTATATAAGGCAATTAAGAAGAAAAGCAAAGAAACACATTGACCACCATACAATCATAGTGGGGGACTTTAACACCCCCCTGACTGAAATGGCCAGATCATCTAAGCAAAAGATCAACAAGGAAATAAAGACTTTAAATGACACACTGGACCAAATGGACTTCACAGACATATTCAGAACGTTCCATCCCAATGCAACGGAATACACATTCTTCTCTAGTGCCCATGGAACATTCTCCAGAATGGATCACATCCTAGGTCACAAATCAGGTCTCAACCGGTACCCAAAGATTGGGATCATTCCCTGCACATTTTCAGACCACAATGTTTTGAAACTAGAACTCAATCACAAGAGGAGAGTCGGAAAGAACTCAAATACATGGAGGCTAAAGAGCATCCTACGAAAGAATGAATGGGTCAACCAGGAAATTAAAGAAGAATTTAAAAAGTTCTTGGAAACCAATGAAAATGAAAACTCAACTGTCCAAAATCTTTGGGATACAGCCAAGGCAGTCCTGCGAGGAAAGTATATAGCAATACAAGCCTTTCTCAAGAAACAAGAAAGGTCTCAAATACACACCCAACCCTACACCTAAAGGAGCTGGAGAAAGAACGGCAAATAAAGCCTAAACCCAGCAGGAGAAGAGAAATCATGCAGTTCAGAGCAGAAATCAATGAAATAGAACCCAGAAGAACAGTAGAAGTGATCAACGGAACTAGGAGCTGGTACTTTGAAAGAATTCACAAGATTGATACACCCCTGTCCAGGCTGATCAAAAAGAAAAGAGAAATGACCCAAATCAACAAAATCATGAATGAAAGAGGAGAGATCACAAACAACACCAAAGAAATACAAACAATTATAAGAACGTAATCTGAGCAACCCTAGGGCAGCAAATTCCATAACCTGGAAGAAATGGGTGCATTCCTAGAGCTGTGTCAACTAACAAAACTGACCCAGGAAGAAATAGAAAACATGAACAGTCCTATAACCACGAAGGCAATTGAAGTAGTCATCAAAAACCTCCCAAGAAACCAAAGCCCAGGGCCAGATGGTTTCCCAGGGGAATTCTATCAGACATTTAAAGAAGAATTAATACCTATTCTCCTGAAACTGTTCCAAACAATAGAAATGGAAGGAAAACTTCCAAACTCATTTATGAGGCCACCATTACCTTGATTCCAAAACCAGACAAAGATCCCATCAAAAAGGAGAATTAGAGACCAATATCCTTGATGAACATCGATGCAAAAATTCTCACCAAAATACTAGCCAAGAGGACCCAACAGTACATGAAAAGGAGTATTCACCATGACCAAGTGGGATTTATCCCTGGGCTGCAAGGCTGGTTCAACATCCGCAAATCAGTCAACGTGATCAAATACATTAACAAAAGAAAGAACGAGAATCATATGATCCTCCCAAGAGATGCAGAAAAAGCATTGGACAAAGTACAGCAACCTTTCTGGATCAAAACTCTTCAGAGTATAGGGACAGCGGGTACATACCTCAATATCATAAAAGCCATCTACGAAAACGCTACAGCGAATATCATTCTCAATGGGGAAAAGCTGAGATCTTTTCCCCCAAAGTCAGCAACGCGGCAGGGATAGCCACTCTCACCACTGCTATTCAACATAGTATTAGAAGTCCTAGCCACAGCAATCAGACAACAAAAAGTAATCCAAGGCATCCAAATCGGCAGAGAGGAAGTCAAACTCTCACTCTTGGCAGATGATATGATACTTTATGTGGAAAACCCAAAAGACTCCACCCCAAAACTGCTAGAACTCACACAGCAATTCCGTCAAGTAGCAGGCTATAAAATCAATGCACAGGAATCAGTGGCATTCCTATACAACAACAACAAGACAGAAGAGAGACAAATCAAGGAGTCGATCCCATTCACAACTGCACCCAAAACCAGAAGAGACCTAGCAATATATTGAACCCAAGAGGCAAGGGATCTGTACTCAGAAAACTACAAAATACGAAGGAAAGAAATTGAAGAAGACACAAAGAAACGGAAAAACGTTCCATGCTCATGGATTGGGAGAACCAACACTGTGAAGAGGTCAATGCTACCTAGAGCAATCTACACATGCAATGCAATCCCCATCAAAATACCATCCACTTTTTTCCACGAAATGGAACAAATAATCCTAAAATTTGAATGGAACCTGAAGAGACCCCGAGTAGCCAGAGGAATATTGAGAAAGAAAAGCAAAGCTGGCGGCATCACAATTCTGGACTTCCAGCTCTATGACAAAGCTGTCATCATCAAGACAGTATGGTACTGGCACAAAAACAGACACATGGATCCATGGAACAGAATCGAGAGCCCAGAAATGGACCCTCAACTCTATGGTCAACTTATCTTTGACAGAGCAGGAAGGAATGTCCAATGGCAAAAAGAGAGTCTCTTCAACAACTGGTGTTGGGAGAATTGGACAGCCCCATGCAGAAGAATGACACTGGACCATTTCCTGACACCACACACAGAAGTAGACGCCAAATGTTTGAAAGACCTCAATGTGAGACAGGAGTCCATCAAAATCCTAAAGGAGGACACAGGTAGCAAGCTCTTCGACCTCAGCCGCAGCAACTTCTTCCTAGAAACATCACCAAAGGCACGGGAAGCCAGGGCAAAAATGAACTATTGGGATTTCATCAAGATAAAAAGCTTTGGCACAGCAAAAGAAACAGTCCACAAAACCAAAAGACAACCGACAGAATGGGAGAAATTATTTGCAAATGACATATCAGATAAAGGGCTACTATCCAATATGTATAAAAACTTATCAAACTCAACACCCAAAGAACAAATAATCCAATCAAGAAATAGGCAGAAGACATGAACAGACATTTTTCCAAAGAAGACATCCAAATGGCCCACAGGCACATGAAAAAGTGCTCAACACGGCTCGGCATCAGGGAAATCCAAATCAAAACCTCAATGAGATACCACCTCACACCCGTCAGAATGGCTCAAATGAACAAGTCAGGGAACGACAGAGGTTGGCGGGGATGTGGAGAAAGGGGAACCCTCCTACACTGGTGGTGGGAATGCAAGCTGGTGCAACCCCTCTGGAAAAGTGTATGTAGGTTCCTCAAACAGTTATAATTAGAGCTACCATTCGATCCAGCAATTGCACTCCTGGGTATTTACCCCAAAGATACAAATGTAGGGACCCGAAGCGGTACGTGCACCCCATTGTTTATAGCAGCAATATCCACAATAGCCAAACGGTGGAAAGAGCCAAGATGTCCATCGACAGATGAATGGATAAAGAAGAGGTGGTATATATATACACAATGGACTATTACGCAGCCATCAAAAGGAATGAGGTGTTGCCATGGACAACGACGTGGATGGAACTGGAGGGTCCGACGATTAGTGAAATAAGTCAATCAGAGAAAGACATGTATCATATGACCTCACTGATATGAGGGATTCTTAATCTCAGGAACAGAGTGAGGCTTGCTGGAGTGGTCGGGGGGGGATGGGGTGGCTGGGTGATAGACTTTGGGGAGGGTATGAGCTACGGTGAGCGCTGTGAATTGTGTAAGACTGTTGAATCACAGATCTGTACTTCTGAAACAAATAACGCAACATATTTTAAGAATAAAGGAAAACAAGGAGACAGCAGGAGAGGAAGAATGAAGGGGAGTTAGTGAGAGGGGGAGACGGACCAGGAGAGATGATGGATTCTGAAAAAAAATCCGAGGTTTCTAGAGGGGAGGTGGGTCGGTGGATTGGTTTGACTGGTGATGGTTATTAAAGAGGGCACATTCTGCATGGAGCACTGTGTGTTAGGAACAAACAATGAATCATGGGACAGTACACCAAAACAAATGATGTAGTACATGGTGATTAACAAAGCAATAAAAAACAAAGACTGTAATAAGAGATGAAGAAGGACACTATATCCTACTTAAAGGGTCTATCCAACAAGAAGATCTCACAATTGTAAATATCTATGCCCCGAACATGGGAGCATCCAATTATATAAGGCAATTAAGAAGAAAAGCAAAGAAACACATTGACCACCATACAATCATAGTGGGGGACTTTAACACCCCCCTGACTGAAATGGCCAGATCATCTAAGCAAAAGATCAACAAGGAAATAAAGACTTTAAATGACACACTGGACCAAATGGACTTCACAGACATATTCAGAACGTTCCATCCCAATGCAACGGAATACACTTTCTTCTCTAGTGCCCATGGAACATTCTCCAGAATGGATCACATCCTAGGTCACAAATCAGGTCTCAACCGGTACCCAAAGATTGGGATCATTCCCTGCACATTTTCAGACCACAATGCTTTGAAACTAGAATTCAATCACAAGAGGAAAGTGGGAAAGAACTCAAATACATGGAGGCTAAAGAGCATCCTACGAAAGAATGAATGGGTCAACCAGGAAATTAAAGAAGAATTTAAAAAGTTCATGGAAACCAATGAAAATGAAAACTCAACTGTCCAAAATCTTTGGGATACAGCCAAGGCAGTCCTGCGAGGAAAGTATATAGCAATACAAGCCTTTCTCAAGAAACAAGAAAGGTCTCAAATACACACCCAACCCTACCCCTAAAGGAGCTGGAGAAAGAACGGCAAATAAAGCCTAAACCCAGCAGGAGAAGAGAAATCATGCAGTTCAGAGCAGAAATCAATGAAATAGAACCCAGAAGAACAGTAGAAGTGATCAACGGAACTAGGAGCTGGTACTTTGAAAGAATTCACAAGATTGATACACCCCTGTCCAGGCTGATCAAAAAGAAAAGAGAAATGACCCAAATCAACAAAATCATGAATGAAAGAGGAGAGATCACAAACAACACCAAAGAAATACAAACAATTATAAGAACGTAATCTGAGCAACCCTAGGGCAGCAAATTCCATAACCTGGAAGAAATGGGTGCATTCCTAGAGATGTGTCAACTAACAAAACTGACCCAGGAAGAAATAGAAAACATGAACAGTCCTATAACCACGAAGGCAATTGAAGT
Source organism: Eumetopias jubatus (assembly GCF_037043125.1). Lineage (NCBI taxonomy): Eukaryota > Metazoa > Chordata > Mammalia > Carnivora > Otariidae > Eumetopias > Eumetopias jubatus. Next base: position 33,067 of record NW_028274923.1, on the reverse strand, counting down.
AGTCATCAAAAACCTCCCAAGAAACCAAAGCCCAGGGCCAGATGGTTTCCCAGGGGAATTCTATCAGACATTTAAAGAAGAATTAATACCTATTCTCCTGAAACTGTTCCAAACAATAGAAATGGAAGGAAAACTTCCAAACTCATTTATGAGGCCACCATTACCTTGATTCCAAAACCAGACAAAGATCCCATCAAAAAGGAGAATTAGAGACCAATATCCTTGATGAACATCGATGCAAAAATTCTCACCAAAATACTAGCCAAGAGGACCCAACAGTACATGAAAAGGAGTATTCACCATGACCAAGTGGGATTTATCCCTGGGCTGCAAGGCTGGTTCAACATCCGCAAATCAGTCAACGTGATCAAATACATTAACAAAAGAAAGAACGAGAATCATATGATCCTCCCAAGAGATGCAGAAAAAGCATTGGACAAAGTACAGCAACCTTTCTGGATCAAAACTCTTCAGAGTATAGGGACAGCGGGTACATACCTCAATATCATAAAAGCCATCTACGAAAACGCTACAGCGAATATCATTCTCAATGGGGAAAAGCTGAGATCTTTTCCCCCAAAGGCAGCAACGCGGCAGGGATAGCCACTCTCACCACTGCTATTCAACATAGTATTAGAAGTCCTAGCCACAGCAATCAGACAACAAAAAGTAATCCAAGGCATCCAAATCGGCAGAGAGGAAGTCAAACTCTCACTCTTGGCAGATGATATGATACTTTATGTGGAAAACCCAAAAGACTCCACCCCAAAACTGCTAGAACTCACACAGCAATTCCGTCAAGTAGCAGGCTATAAAATCAATGCACAGGAATCAGTGGCATTCCTATACACCAACAACAAGACAGAAGAGAGACAAATCAAGGAGTCGATCCCATTCACAACTGCACCCAAAACCAGAAGAGACCTAGGAATATATTGAACCCAAGAGGCAAGGGATCTGTACTCAGAAAACTACAAAATACGCAGGAAAGAAATTGAAGAAGACACAAAGAAACGGAAAAACGTTCCATGCTCATGGATTGGGAGAACCAACATTGTGAAGAGGTCAATGCTACCTAGAGCAATCTACACATGCAATGCAATCCCCATCAATATACCATCCACTTTTTTCCACGAAATGGAACAAATAATCCTAAAATTTGAATGGAACCTGAAGAGACCCCGAGTAGCCAGAGGAATATTGAGAAAGAAAAGCAAAGCTGGCGGCATCACAATTCTGGACTTCCAGCTCTATGACAAAGCTGTCATCATCAAGACAGTATGGTACTGGCACAAAAACAGACACATGGATCCATGGAACAGAATCGAGAGCCCAGAAATGGACCCTCAACTCTATGGTCAACTTATCTTTGACAGAGCAGGAAGGAATGTCCAATGGCAAAAAGAGAGTCTCTTCAACAACTGGTGTTGGGAGAATTGGACAGCCCCATGCAGAAGAATGACACTGGACCATTTCCTGACACCACACACAGAAGTAGACGCCAAATGTTTGAAAGACCTCAATGTGAGACAGGAGTCCATCAAAATCCTAAAGGAGGACACAGGTAGCAAGCTCTTCGACCTCAGCCGCAGCAACTTCTTCCTAGAAACATCACCAAAGGCACGGGAAGCCAGGGCAAAAATGAACTATTGGGATTTCATCAAGATAAAAAGCTTTGGCACAGCAAAAGAAACAGTCCACAAAACCAAAAGACAACCGACAGAATGGGAGAAATTATTTGCAAATGACATATCAGATAAAGGGCTACTATCCAATATGTATAAAAACTTATCAAACTCAACACCCAAAGAACAAATAATCCAATCAAGAAATAGGCAGAAGACATGAACAGACATTTTTCCAAAGAAGACATCCAAATGGCCCACAGGCACATGAAAAAGTGCTCAACACGGCTCGGCATCAGGGAAATCCAAATCAAAACCTCAATGAGATACCACCTCACACCCGTCAGAATGGCTCAAATGAACAAGTCAGGGAACGACAGAGGTTGGCGGGGATGTGGAGAAAGGGGAACCCTCCTACACTGGTGGTGGGAATGCAAGCTGGTGCAACCCCTCTGGAAAAGTGTATGTAGGTTCCTCAAACAGTTATAATTAGAGCTACCATTCGATCCAGCAATTGCACTCCTGGGTATTTACCCCAAAGATACAAATGTAGGGACCCGAAGCGGTACGTGCACCCCATTGTTTATAGCAGCAATATCCACAATAGCCAAACGGTGGAAAGAGCCAAGATGTCCATCGACAGATGAATGGATAAAGAAGAGGTGGTATATATATACACAATGGACTATTACGCAGCCATCAAAAGGAATGAGGTGTTGCCATGGACAACGACGTGGATGGAACTGGAGGGTCCGACGATTAGTGAAATAAGTCAATCAGAGAAAGACATGTATCATATGACCTCACTGATATGAGGGATTCGTAATCTCAGGAACAGAGTGAGGCTTGCTGGAGTGGTCGGGGGGGGGATGGGGTGGCTGGGTGATAGACTTTGGGGAGGGTATGAGCTACGGTGAGCGCTGTGAATTGTGTAAGACTGTTGAATCACAGATCTGTACTTCTGAAACAAATAACGCAACATATTTTAAGAATAAAGGAAAACAAGGAGACAGCAGGAGAGGAAGAATGAAGGGGAGTTAGTGAGAGGGGGAGACGGACCAGGAGAGATGATGGATTCTGAAAAAAAATCCGAGGTTTCTAGAGGGGAGGTCGGTCGGTGGATTGGTTTGACTGGTGATGGTTATTAAAGAGGGCACATTCTGCATGGAGCACTGTGTGTTAGGAACAAACAATGAATCATGGGACAGTACACCAAAACAAATGATGTAGTACATGGTGATTAACAAAGCAATAAAAAACAAAGACTGTAATAAGAGATGAAGAAGGACACTATATCCTACTTAAAGGGTCTATCCAACAAGAAGATCTCACAATTGTAAATATCTATGCCCCGAACATGGGAGCATCCAATTATATAAGGCAATTAAGAAGAAAAGCAAAGAAACACATTGACCACCATACAATCATAGTGGGGGACTTTAACACCCCCCTGACTGAAATGGCCAGATCATCTAAGCAAAAGCTCAACAAGGAAAGAAAGACTTTAAATGACACACTGGACCAAATGGACTTCACAGACATATTCAGAACGTTCCATCCCAATGCAACGGAATACACTTTCTTCTCTAGTGCCCATGGAACATTCTCCAGAATGGATCACATCCTAGGTCACAAATCAGGTCTCAACCGGTACCCAAAGATTGGGATCATTCCCTGCACATTTTCAGACCACAATGCTTTGAAACTAGAATTCAATCACAAGAGGAAAGTGGGAAAGAACTCAAATACATGGAGGCTAAAGAGCATCCTACGAAAGAATGAATGGGTCAACCAGGAAATTAAAGAAGAATTTAAAAAGTTCATGGAAACCAATGAAAATGAAAACTCAACTGTCCAAAATCTTTGGGATACAGCCAAGGCAGTCCTGCGAGGAAAGTATATAGCAATACAAGCCTTTCTCAAGAAACAAGAAAGGTCTCAAATACACACCCAACCCTACACCTAAAGAGCTGGAGAAAGAACGGCAAATAAAGCCTAAACCGAGCAGGAGAAGAGAAATCATGCAGTTCAGAGCAGAAATCAATGAAATAGAACCCAGAAGAACAGTAGAAGTGATCAACGGAACTAGGAGCTGGTACTTTGAAAGAATTCACAAGATTGATACACCCCTGTCCAGGCTGATCAAAAAGAAAAGAGAAATGACCCAAATCAACAAAATCATGAATGAAAGAGGAGAGATCACAAACAACACCAAAGAAATACAAACAATTATAAGAACGTAATCTGAGCAACCCTAGGGCATCAAATTCCATAACCTGGAAGAAATGGGTGCATTCCTAGAGATGTGTCAACTAACAAAACTGACCCAGGAAGAAATAGAAAACATGAACAGTCCTATAACCACGAAGGCAATTGAAGTAGTCATCAAAAACCTCCCAAGAAACCAAAGCCCAGGGCCAGATGGTTTCCCAGGGGAATTCTATCAGACATTTAAAGAAGAATTAATACCTATTCTCCTGAAACTGTTCCAAACAATAGAAATGGAAGGAAAACTTCCAAACTCATTTATGAGGCCACCATTACCTTGATTCCAAAACCAGACAAAGATCCCATCAAAAAGGAGAATTAGAGACCAATATCCTTGATGAACATCGATGCAAAAATTCTCACCAAAATACTAGCCAAGAGGACCCAACAGTACATGAAAAGGAGTATTCACCATGACCAAGTGGGATTTATCCCTGGGCTGCAAGGCTGGTTCAACATCCGCAAATCAGTCAACGTGATCAAATACATTAACAAAAGAAAGAACGAGAATCATATGATCCTCCCAAGAGATGCAGAAAAAGCATTGGACAAAGTACAGCAACCTTTCTGGATCAAAACTCTTCAGAGTATAGGGACAGCGGGTACATACCTCAATATCATAAAAGCCATCTACGAAAACGCTACAGCGAATATCATTCTCAATGGGGAAAAGCTGAGATCTTTTCCCCCAAAGGCAGCAACGCGGCAGGGATAGCCACTCTCACCACTGCTATTCAACATAGTATTAGAAGTCCTAGCCACAGCAATCAGACAACAAAAAGAAATCCAAGGCATCCAAATCGGCAGAGAGGAAGTCAAACTCTCACTCTTGGCAGATGATATGATACTTTATGTGGAAAACCCAAAAGACTCCACCCCAAAACTGCTAGAACTCACACAGCAATTCCGTCAAGTAGCAGGCTATAAAATCAATGCACAGGAATCAGTGGCATTCCTATACACCAACAACAAGACAGAAGAGAGACAAATCAAGGAGTCGATCCCATTCACAACAGCACCCAAAACCAGAAGAGACCTAGGAATATATTGAACCCAAGAGGCAAGGGATCTGTACTCAGAAAACTACAAAATACGCAGGAAAGAAATTGAAGAAGACACAAAGAAACGGAAAAACGTTCCATGCTCATGGATTGGGAGAACCAACATTGTGAAGAGGTCAATGCTACCTAGAGCAATCTACACATGCAATGCAATCCCCATCAAAATACCATCCACTTTTTTCCACGAAATGGAACAAATAATCCTAAAATTTGAATGGAACCTGAAGAGACCCCGAGTAGCCAGAGGAATATTGAGAAAGAAAAGCAAAGCTGGCGGCATCACAATTCTGGACTTCCAGCTCTATGACAAAGCTGTCATCATCAAGACAGTATGGTACTGGCACAAAAACAGACACATGGATCCATGGAACAGAATCGAGAGCCCAGAAATGGACCCTCAACTCTATGGTCAACTTATCTTTGACAGAGCAGGAAGGAATGTCCAATGGCAAAAAGAGAGTCTCTTCAACAACTGGTGTTGGGAGAATTGGACAGCCCCATGCAGAAGAATGACACTGGACCATTTCCTGACACCACACACAGAAGTAGACGCCAAATGGTTGAAAGACCTCAATGTGAGACAGGAGTCCATCAAAATCCTAAAGGAGAACACAGGTAGCAAGCTCTTCGACCTCAGCCGCAGCAACTTCTTCCTAGAAACATCACCAAAGGCACGGGAAGCCAGGGCAAAAATGAACTATTGGGATTTCTTCAAGATAAAAAGCTTTGGCACAGCAAAAGAAACAGTCCACAAAACCAAAAGACAACCGACAGAATGGGAGAAATTATTTGCAAATGACATATCAGATAAAGGGCTACTATCCAATATGTATAAAAACTTATCAAACTCAACACCCAAAGAACAAATAATCCAATCAAGAAATAGGCAGAAGACATGAACAGACATTTTTCCAAAGAAGACATCCAAATGGCCCACAGGCACATGAAAAAGTGCTCAACACGGCTCGGCATCAGGGAAATCCAAATCAAAACCTCAATGAGATACCACCTCACACCCGTCAGAATGGCTCAAATGAACAAGTCAGGGAACGACAGAGGTTGGCGGGGATGTGGAGAAAGGGGAACCCTCCTACACTGGTGGTGGGAATGCAAGCTGGTGCAACCCCTCTGGAAAAGTGTATGTAGGTTCCTCAAACAGTTAAATTAGAGCTACCATTCGATCCAGCAATTGCACTCCTGGGTATTTACCCCAAAGATACAAATGTAGGGACCCGAAGCGGTACGTGCACCCCATTGTTTATAGCAGCAATATCCACAATAGCCAAACGGTGGAAAGAGCCAAGATGTCCATCGACAGATGAATGGATAAAGAAGAGGTGGTATATATATACACAATGGACTATTACGCAGCCATCAAAAGGAATGAGGTGTTGCCATGGACAACGACGTGGATGGAACTGGAGGGTCCGACGATTAGTGAAATAAGTCAATCAGAGAAAGACATGTATCATATGACCTCACTGATATGAGGGATTCTTAATCTCAGGAACAGAGTGAGGCTTGCTGGAGTGGTCGGGGGGGGGGATGGGGTGGCTGGGTGATAGACTTTGGGGAGGGTATGAGCTACGGTGAGCGCTGTGAATTGTGTAAGACGGTTGAATCACAGATCTGTACTTCTGAAACAAAGAACGCAACATATTTTAAGAATAAAGGAAAACAAGGAGACAGCAGGAGAGGAAGAATGAAGGGGAGTTAGTGAGAGGGGGAGACGGACCAGGAGAGATGATGGATTCTGAAAAAAATCCGAGGTTTCTAGAGGGGAGGTGGGTCGGTGGATTGGTTTGACTGGTGATGGTTATTAAAGAGGGCACATTCTGCATGGAGCACTGTGTGTTAGGAACAAACAATGAATCATGGGACAGTACACCAAAACAAATGATGTAGTACATGGTGATTAACAAAGCAATAAAAAACAAAGACTGTAATAAGAGATGAAGAAGGACACTATATCCTACTTAAAGGGTCTATCCAACAAGAAGATCTCACAATTGTAAATATCTATGCCCCGAACATGGGAGCATCCAATTATATAAGGCAATTAAGAAGAAAAGCAAAGAAACACATTGACCACCATACAATCATAGTGGGGGACTTTAACACCCCCCTGACTGAAATGGCCAGATCATCTAAGCAAAAGATCAACAAGGAAATAAAGACTTTAAATGACACACTGGACCAAATGGACTTCACAGACATATTCAGAACGTTCCATCCCAATGCAACGGAATACACTTTCTTCTCTAGTGCCCATGGAACATTCTCCAGAATGGATCACATCCTAGGTCACAAATCAGGTCTCAACCGGTACCCAAAGATTGGGATCATTCCCTGCACATTTTCAGACCACAATGCTTTGAAACTAGAATTCAATCACAAGAGGAAAGTGGGAAAGAACTCAAATACATGGAGGCTAAAGAGCATCCTACGAAAGAATGAATGGGTCAACCAGGAAATTAAAGAAGAATTTAAAAAGTTCATGGAAACCAATGAAAATGAAAACTCAACTGTCCAAAATCTTTGGGATACAGCCAAGGCAGTCCTGCGAGGAAAGTATATAGCAATACAAGCCTTTCTCAAGAAACAAGAAAGGTCTCAAATACACACCCAACCCTACCCCTAAAGGAGCTGGAGAAAGAACGGCAAATAAAGCCTAAACCCAGCAGGAGAAGAGAAATCATGCAGTTCAGAGCAGAAATCAATGAAATAGAACCCAGAAGAACAGTAGAAGTGATCAACGGAACTAGGAGCTGGTACTTTGAAAGAATTCACAAGATTGATACACCCCTGTCCAGGCTGATCAAAAAGAAAAGAGAAATGACCCAAATCAACAAAATCATGAATGAAAGAGGAGAGATCACAAACAACACCAAAGAAATACAAACAATTATAAGAACGTAATCTGAGCAACCCTAGGGCAGCAAATTCCATAACCTGGAAGAAATGGGTGCATTCCTAGAGATGTGTCAACTAACAAAACTGACCCAGGAAGAAATAGAAAACATGAACAGTCCTATAACCACGAAGGCAATTGAAGTAGTCATCAAAAACCTCCCAAGAAACCAAAGCCCAGGGCCAGATGGTTTCCCAGGGGAATTCTATCAGACATTTAAAGAAGAATTAATACCTATTCTCCTGAAACTGTTCCAAACAATAGAAATGGAAGGAAAACTTCCAAACTCATTTATGAGGCCACCATTACCTTGATTCCAAAACCAGACAAAGATCCCATCAAAAAGGAGAATTAGAGACCAATATCCTTGATGAACATCGATGCAAAAATTCTCACCAAAATACTAGCCAAGAGGACCCAACAGTACATGAAAAGGAGTATTCACCATGACCAAGTGGGATTTATCCCTGGGCTGCAAGGCTGGTTCAACATCCGCAAATCAGTCAACGTGATCAAATACATTAACAAAAGAAAGAACGAGAATCATATGATCCTCCCAAGAGATGCAGAAAAAGCATTGGACAAAGTACAGCAACCTTTCTGGATCAAAACTCCTCAGAGTATAGGGACAGCGGGTACATACCTCAATATCATAAAAGCCATCTACGAAAACGCTACAGCGAATATCATTCTCAATGGGGAAAAGCTGAGATCTTTTCCCCCAAAGGCAGCAACGCGGCAGGGATAGCCACTCTCACCACTGCTATTCAACATAGTATTAGAAGTCCTAGCCACAGCAATCAGACAACAAAAAGTAATCCAAGGCATCCAAATCGGCAGAGAGGAAGTCAAACTCTCACTCTTGGCAGATGATATGATACTTTATGTGGAAAACCCAAAAGACTCCACCCCAAAACTGCTAGAACTCACACAGCAATTCCGTCAAGTAGCAGGCTATAAAATCAATGCACAGGAATCAGTGGCATTCCTATACACCAACAACAAGACAGAAGAGAGACAAATCAAGGAGTCGATCCCATTCACAACTGCACCCAAAACCAGAAGAGACCTAGGAATATATTGAACCCAAGAGGCAAGGGATCTGTACTCAGAAAACTACAAAATACGCAGGAAAGAAATTGAAGAAGACACAAAGAAACGGAAAAACGTTCCATGCTCATGGATTGGGAGAACCAACATTGTGAAGAGGTCAATGCTACCTAGAGCAATCTACACATGCAATGCAATCCCCATCAAAATACCATCCACTTTTTTCCACGAAATGGAACAAATAATCCTAAAATTTGAATGGAACCTGAAGAGACCCCGAGTAGCCAGAGGAATATTGAGAAAGAAAAGCAAAGCTGGCGGCATCACAATTCTGGACTTCCAGCTCTATGACAAAGCTGTCATCATCAAGACAGTATGGTACTGGCACAAAAACAGACACATGGATCCATGGAACAGAATCGAGAGCCCAGAAATGGACCCTCAACTCTATGGTCAACTTATCTTTGACAGAGCAGGAAGGAATGTCCAATGGCAAAAAGAGAGTCTCTTCAACAACTGGTGTTGGGAGAATTGGACAGCCCCATGCAGAAGAATGACACTGGACCATTTCCTGACACCACACACAGAAGTAGACGCCAAATGTTTGAAAGACCTCAATGTGAGACAGGAGTCCATCAAAATCCTAAAGGAGGACACAGGTAGCAAGCTCTTCGACCTCAGCCGCAGCAACTTCTTCCTAGAAACATCACCAAAGGCACGGGAAGCCAGGGCAAAAATGAACTATTGGGATTTCATCAAGATAAAAAGCTTTGGCACAGCAAAAGAAACAGTCCACAAAACCAAAAGACAACCGACAGAATGGGAGAAATTATTTGCAAATGACATATCAGATAAAGGGCTACTATCCAATATGTATAAAAACTTATCAAACTCAACACCCAAAGAACAAATAATCCAATCAAGAAATAGGCAGAAGACATGAACAGACATTTTTCCAAAGAAGACATCCAAATGGCCCACAGGCACATGAAAAAGTGCTCAACACGGCTCGGCATCAGGGAAATCCAAATCAAAACCTCAATGAGATACCACCTCACACCCGTCAGAATGGCTCAAATGAACAAGTCAGGGAACGACAGAGGTTGGCGGGGATGTGGAGAAAGGGGAACCCTCCTACACTGGTGGTGGGAATGCAAGCTGGTGCAACCCCTCTGGAAAAGTGTATGTAGGTTCCTCAAACAGTTATAATTAGAGCTACCATTCGATCCAGCAATTGCACTCCTGGGTATTTACCCCAAAGATACAAATGTAGGGACCCGAAGCGGTACGTGCACCCCATTGTTTATAGCAGCAATATCCACAATAGCCAAACGGTGGAAAGAGCCAAGATGTCCATCGACAGATGAATGGATAAAGAAGAGGTGGTATATATATACACAATGGACTATTACGCAGCCATCAAAAGGAATGAGGTGTTGCCATGGACAACGACGTGGATGGAACTGGAGGGTCCGACGATTAGTGAAATAAGTCAATCAGAGAAAGACATGTATCATATGACCTCACTGATATGAGGGATTCGTAATCTCAGGAACAGAGTGAGGCTTGCTGGAGTGGTCGGGGGGGGGATGGGGTGGCTGGGTGATAGACTTTGGGGAGGGTATGAGCTACGGTGAGCGCTGTGAATTGTGTAAGACTGTTGAATCACAGATCTGTACTTCTGAAACAAATAACGCAACATATTTTAAGAATAAAGGAAAACAAGGAGACAGCAGGAGAGGAAGAATGAAGGGGAGTTAGTGAGAGGGGGAGACGGACCAGGAGAGATGATGGATTCTGAAAAAAAATCCGAGGTTTCTAGAGGGGAGGTGGGTCGGTGGATTGGTTTGACTGGTGATGGTTATTAAAGAGGGCACATTCTGCATGGAGCACTGTGTGTTAGGAACAAACAATGAATCATGGGACAGTACACCAAAACAAATGATGTAGTACATGGTGATTAACAAAGCAATAAAAAACAAAGACTGTAATAAGAGATGAAGAAGGACACTATATCCTACTTAAAGGGTCTATCCAACAAGAAGATCTCACAATTGTAAATATCTATGCCCCGAACATGGGAGCATCCAATTATATAAGGCAATTAAGAAGAAAAGCAAAGAAACACATTGACCACCATACAATCATAGTGGGGGACTTTAACACCCCCCTGACTGAAATGGCCAGATCATCTAAGCAAAAGCTCAACAAGGAAAGAAAGACTTTAAATGACACACTGGACCAAATGGACTTCACAGACATATTCAGAACGTTCCATCCCAATGCAACGGAATACACTTTCTTCTCTAGTGCCCATGGAACATTCTCCAGAATGGATCACATCCTAGGTCACAAATCAGGTCTCAACCGGTACCCAAAGATTGGGATCATTCCCTGCACATTTTCAGACCACAATGCTTTGAAACTAGAATTCAATCACAAGAGGAAAGTGGGAAAGAACTCAAATACATGGAGGCTAAAGAGCATCCTACGAAAGAATGAATGGGTCAACCAGGAAATTAAAGAAGAATTTAAAAAGTTCATGGAAACCAATGAAAATGAAAACTCAACTGTCCAAAATCTTTGGGATACAGCCAAGGCAGTCCTGCGAGGAAAGTATATAGCAATACAAGCCTTTCTCAAGAAACAAGAAAGGTCTCAAATACACACCCAACCCTACACCTAAAGAGCTGGAGAAAGAACGGCAAATAAAGCCTAAACCGAGCAGGAGAAGAGAAATCATGCAGTTCAGAGCAGAAATCAATGAAATAGAACCCAGAAGAACAGTAGAAGTGATCAACGGAACTAGGAGCTGGTACTTTGAAAGAATTCACAAGATTGATACACCCCTGTCCAGGCTGATCAAAAAGAAAAGAGAAATGACCCAAATCAACAAAATCATGAATGAAAGAGGAGAGATCACAAACAACACCAAAGAAATACAAACAATTATAAGAACGTAATCTGAGCAACCCTAGGGCAGCAAATTCCATAACCTGGAAGAAATGGGTGCATTCCTAGAGATGTGTCAACTAACAAAACTGACCCAGGAAGAAATAGAAAACATGAACAGTCCTATAACCACGAAGGCAATTGAAGTAGTCATCAAAAACCTCCCAAGAAACCAAAGCCCAGGGCCAGATGGTTTCCCAGGGGAATTCTATCAGACATTTAAAGAAGAATTAATACCTATTCTCCTGAAACTGTTCCAAACAATAGAAATGGAAGGAAAACTTCCAAACTCATTTATGAGGCCACCATTACCTTGATTCCAAAACCAGACAAAGATCCCATCAAAAAGGAGAATTAGAGACCAATATCCTTGATGAACATCGATGCAAAAATTCTCACCAAAATACTAGCCAAGAGGACCCAACAGTACATGAAAAGGAGTATTCACCATGACCAAGTGGGATTTATCCCTGGGCTGCAAGGCTGGTTCAACATCCGCAAATCAGTCAACGTGATCAAATACATTAACAAAAGAAAGAACGAGAATCATATGATCCTCCCAAGAGATGCAGAAAAAGCATTGGACAAAGTACAGCAACCTTTCTGGATCAAAACTCTTCAGAGTATAGGGACAGCGGGTACATACCTCAATATCATAAAAGCCATCTACGAAAACGCTACAGCGAATATCATTCTCAATGGGGAAAAGCTGAGATCTTTTCCCCCAAAGGCAGCAACGCGGCAGGGATAGCCACTCTCACCACTGCTATTCAACATAGTATTAGAAGTCCTAGCCACAGCAATCAGACAACAAAAAGAAATCCAAGGCATCCAAATCGGCAGAGAGGAAGTCAAACTCTCACTCTTGGCAGATGATATGATACTTTATGTGGAAAACCCAAAAGACTCCACCCCAAAACTGCTAGAACTCACACAGCAATTCCGTCAAGTAGCAGGCTATAAAATCAATGCACAGGAATCAGTGGCATTCCTATACAACAACAACAAGACAGAAGAGAGACAAATCAAGGAGTCGATCCCATTCACAACAGCACCCAAAACCAGAAGAGACCTAGGAATATATTGAACCCAAGAGGCAAGGGATCTGTACTCAGAAAACTACAAAATACGCAGGAAAGAAATTGAAGAAGACACAAAGAAACGGAAAAACGTTCCATGCTCATGGATTGGGAGAACCAACATTGTGAAGAGGTCAATGCTACCTAGAGCAATCTACACATGCAATGCAATCCCCATCAAAATACCATCCACTTTTTTCCACGAAATGGAACAAATAATCCTAAAATTTGAATGGAACCTGAAGAGACCCCGAGTAGCCAGAGGAATATTGAGAAAGAAAAGCAAAGCTGGCGGCATCACAATTCTGGACTTCCAGCTCTATGACAAAGCTGTCATCATCAAGACAGTATGGTACTGGCACAAAAACAGACACATGGATCCATGGAACAGAATCGAGAGCCCAGAAATGGACCCTCAACTCTATGGTCAACTTATCTTTGACAGAGCAGGAAGGAATGTCCAATGGCAAAAAGAGAGTCTCTTCAACAACTGGTGTTGGGAGAATTGGACAGCCCCATGCAGAAGAATGACACTGGACCATTTCCTGACACCACACACAGAAGTAGACGCCAAATGGTTGAAAGACCTCAATGTGAGACAGGAGTCCATCAAAATCCTAAAGGAGAACACAGGTAGCAAGCTCTTCGACCTCAGCCGCAGCAACTTCTTCCTAGAAACATCACCAAAGGCACGGGAAGCCAGGGCAAAAATGAACTATTGGGATTTCTTCAAGATAAAAAGCTTTGGCACAGCAAAAGAAACAGTCCACAAAACCAAAAGACAACCGACAGAATGGGAGAAATTATTTGCAAATGACATATCAGATAAAGGGCTACTATCCAATATGTATAAAAACTTATCAAACTCAACACCCAAAGAACAAATAATCCAATCAAGAAATAGGCAGAAGACATGAACAGACATTTTTCCAAAGAAGACATCCAAATGGCCCACAGGCACATGAAAAAGTGCTCAACACGGCTCGGCATCAGGGAAATCCAAATCAAAACATCAATGAGATACCACCTCACACCCGTCAGAATGGCTCAAATGAACAAGTCAGGGAACGACAGAGGTTGGCGGGGATGTGGAGAAAGGGGAACCCTCCTACACTGGTGGTGGGAATGCAAGCTGGTGCAACCCCTCTGGAAAAGTGTATGTAGGTTCCTCAAACAGTTAAATTAGAGCTACCATTCGATCCAGCAATTGCACTCCTGGGTATTTACCCCAAAGATACAAATGTAGGGACCCGAAGCGGTACGTGCACCCCATTGTTTATAGCAGCAATATCCACAATAGCCAAACGGTGGAAAGAGCCAAGATGTCCATCGACAGATGAATGGATAAAGAAGAGGTGGTATATATATACACAATGGACTATTACGCAGCCATCAAAAGGAATGAGGTGTTGCCATGGACAACGACGTGGATGGAACTGGAGGGTACGACGATTAGTGAAATAAGTCAATCAGAGAAAGACATGTATCATATGACCTCACTGATATGAGGGATTCTTAATCTCAGGAACAGAGTGAGGCTTGCTGGAGTGGTCGGGGGGGGGGATGGGGTGGCTGGGTGATAGACTTTGGGGAGGGTATGAGCTACGGTGAGCGCTGTGAATTGTGTAAGACTGTTGAATCACAGATCTGTACTTCTGAAACAAAGAACGCAACATATTTTAAGAATAAAGGAAAACAAGGAGACAGCAGGAGAGGAAGAATGAAGGGGAGTTAGTGAGAGGGGGAGACGGACCAGGAGAGATGATGGATTCTGAAAAAAAATCCGAGGTTTCTAGAGGGGAGGTGGGTCGGTGGATTGGTTTGACTGGTGATGGTTATTAAAGAGGGCACATTCTGCATGGAGCACTGTGTGTTAGGAACAAACAATGAATCATGGGACAGTACACCAAAACAAATGATGTAGTACATGGTGATTAACAAAGCAATAAAAAACAAAGACTGTAATAAGAGATGAAGAAGGACACTATATCCTACTTAAAGGGTCTATCCAACAAGAAGATCTCACAATTGTAAATATCTATGCCCCGAACATGGGAGCATCCAATTATATAAGGCAATTAAGAAGAAAAGCAAAGAAACACATTGACCACCATACAATCATAGTGGGGGACTTTAACACCCCCCTGACTGAAATGGCCAGATCATCTAAGCAAAAGATCAACAAGGAAATAAAGACTTTAAATGACACACTGGACCAAATGGACTTCACAGACATATTCAGAACGTTCCATCCCAATGCAACGGAATACACATTCTTCTCTAGTGCCCATGGAACATTCTCCAGAATGGATCACATCCTAGGTCACAAATCAGGTCTCAACCGGTACCCAAAGATTGGGATCATTCCCTGCACATTTTCAGACCACAATGTTTTGAAACTAGAACTCAATCACAAGAGGAGAGTCGGAAAGAACTCAAATACATGGAGGCTAAAGAGCATCCTACGAAAGAATGAATGGGTCAACCAGGAAATTAAAGAAGAATTTAAAAAGTTCATGGAAACCAATGAAAATGAAAACTCAACTGTCCAAAATCTTTGGGATACAGCCAAGGCAGTCCTGCGAGGAAAGTATATAGCAATACAAGCCTTTCTCAAGAAACAAGAAAGGTCTCAAATACACACCCAACCCTACACCTAAAGGAGCTGGAGAAAGAACGGCAAATAAAGCCTAAACCGAGCAGGAGAAGAGAAATCATGCAGTTCAGAGCAGAAATCAATGAAATAGAACCCAGAAGAACAGTAGAAGTGATCAACGGAACTAGGAGCTGGTACTTTGAAAGAATTCACAAGATTGATACACCCCTGTCCAGGCTGATCAAAAAGAAAAGAGAAATGACCCAAATCAACAAAATCATGAATGAAAGAGGAGAGATCACAAACAACACCAAAGAAATACAAACAATTATAAGAACGTAATCTGAGCAACCCTAGGGCAGCAAATTCCATAACCTGGAAGAAATGGGTGCATTCCTAGAGATGTGTCAACTAACAAAACTGACCCAGGAAGAAATAGAAAACATGAACAGTCCTATAACCACGAAGGCAATTGAAGTAGTCATCAAAAACCTCCCAAGAAACCAAAGCCCAGGGCCAGATGGTTTCCCAGGGGAATTCTATCAGACATTTAAAGAAGAATTAATACCTATTCTCCTGAAACTGTTCCAAACAATAGAAATGGAAGGAAAACTTCCAAACTCATTTATGAGGCCACCATTACCTTGATTCCAAAACCAGACAAAGATCCCATCAAAAAGGAGAATTAGAGACCAATATCCTTGATGAACATCGATGCAAAAATTCTCACCAAAATACTAGCCAAGAGGACCCAACAGTACATGAAAAGGAGTATTCACCATGACCAAGTGGGATTTATCCCTGGGCTGCAAGGCTGGTTCAACATCCGCAAATCAGTCAACGTGATCAAATACATTAACAAAAGAAAGAACGAGAATCATATGATCCTCCCAAGAGATGCAGAAAAAGCATTGGACAAAGTACAGCAACCTTTCTGGATCAAAACTCTTCAGAGTATAGGGACAGCGGGTACATACCTCAATATCATAAAAGCCATCTACGAAAACGCTACAGCGAATATCATTCTCAATGGGGAAAAGCTGAGATCTTTTCCCCCAAAGTCAGCAACGCGGCAGGGATAGCCACTCTCACCACTGCTATTCAACATAGTATTAGAAGTCCTAGCCACAGCAATCAGACAACAAAAAGTAATCCAAGGCATCCAAATCGGCAGAGAGGAAGTCAAACTCTCACTCTTGGCAGATGATATGATACTTTATGTGGAAAACCCAAAAGACTCCACCCCAAAACTGCTAGAACTCACACAGCAATTCCGTCAAGTAGCAGGCTATAAAATCAATGCACAGGAATCAGTGGCATTCCTATACACCAACAACAAGACAGAAGAGAGACAAATCAAGGAGTCGATCCCATTCACAACTGCACCCAAAACCAGAAGAGACCTAGCAATATATTGAACCCAAGAGGCAAGGGATCTGTACTCAGAAAACTACAAAATACGAAGGAAAGAAATTGAAGAAGACACAAAGAAACGGAAAAACGTTCCATGCGCATGGATTGGGAGAACCAACATTGTGAAGAGGTCAATGCTACCTAGAGCAATCTACACATGCAATGCAATCCCCATCAAAATACCTTCCACTTTTTTCCACGAAATGGAACAAATAATCCTAAAATTTGAATGGAACCTGAAGAGACCCCGAGTAGCCAGAGGAATATTGAGAAAGAAAAGCAAAGCTGGCGGCATCACAATTCTGGACTTCCAGCTCTATGACAAAGCTGTCATCATCAAGACAGTATGGTACTGGCACAAAAACAGACACATGGATCCATGGAACAGAATCGAGAGCCCAGAAATGGACCCTCAACTCTATGGTCAACTTATCTTTGACAGAGCAGGAAGGAATGTCCAATGGCAAAAAGAGAGTCTCTTCAACAACTGGTGTTGGGAGAATTGGACAGCCCCATGCAGAAGAATGACACTGGACCATTTCCTGACACCACACACAGAAGTAGACGCCAAATGGTTGAAAGACCTCAATGTGAGACAGGAGTCCATCAAAATCCTAAAGGAGGACACAGGTAGCAAGCTCTTCGACCTCAGCCGCAGCAACTTCTTCCTAGAAACATCACCAAAGGCACGGGAAGCCAGGGCAAAAATGAACTATTGGGATTTCATCAAGATAAAAAGCTTTGGCACAGCAAAAGAAACAGTCCACAAAACCAAAAGACAACCGACAGAATGGGAGAAATTATTTGCAAATGACATATCAGATAAAGGGCTACTATCCAATATGTATAAAAACTTATCAAACTCAACACCCAAAGAACAAATAATCCAATCAAGAAATAGGCAGAAGACATGAACAGACATTTTTCCAAAGAAGACATCCAAATGGCCCACAGGCACATGAAAAAGTGCTCAACACGGCTCGGCATCAGGGAAATCCAAATCAAAACCTCAATGAGATACCACCTCACACCCGTCAGAATGGCTCAAATGAACAAGTCAGGGAACGACAGAGGTTGGCGGGGATGTGGAGAAAGGGGAACCCTCCTACACTGGTGGTGGGAATGCAAGCTGGTGCAACCCCTCTGGAAAAGTGTATGTAGGTTCCTCAAACAGTTAAATTAGAGCTACCATTCGATCCAGCAATTGCACTCCTGGGTATTTACCCCAAAGATACAAATGTAGGGACCCGAAGCGGTACGTGCACCCCATTGTTTATAGCAGCAATATCCACAATAGCCAAACGGTGGAAAGAGCCAAGATGTCCATCGACAGATGAATGGATAAAGAAGAGGTGGTATATATATACACAATGGACTATTACGCAGCCATCAAAAGGAATGAGGTGTTGCCATGGACAACGACGTGGATGGAACTGGAGGGTACGACGATTAGTGAAATAAGTCAATCAGAGAAAGACATGTATCATATGACCTCACTGATATGAGGGATTCTTAATCTCAGGAACAGAGTGAGGCTTGCTGGAGTGGTCGGGGGGGGGGATGGGGTGGCTGGGTGATAGACTTTGGGGAGGGTATGAGCTACGGTGAGCGCTGTGAATTGTGTAAGACTGTTGAATCACAGATCTGTACTTCTGAAACAAAGAACGCAACATATTTTAAGAATAAAGGAAAACAAGGAGACAGCAGGAGAGGAAGAATGAAGGGGAGTTAGTGAGAGGGGGAGACGGACCAGGAGAGATGATGGATTCTGAAAAAAAATCCGAGGTTTCTAGAGGGGAGGTGGGTCGGTGGATTGGTTTGACTGGTGATGGTTATTAAAGAGGGCACATTCTGCATGGAGCACTGTGTGTTAGGAACAAACAATGAATCATGGGACAGTACACCAAAACAAATGATGTAGTACATGGTGATTAACAAAGCAATAAAAAACAAAGACTGTAATAAGAGATGAAGAAGGACACTATATCCTACTTAAAGGGTCTATCCAACAAGAAGATCTCACAATTGTAAATATCTATGCCCCGAACATGGGAGCATCCAATTATATAAGGCAATTAAGAAGAAAAGCAAAGAAACACATTGACCACCATACAATCATAGTGGGGGACTTTAACACCCCCCTGACTGAAATGGCCAGATCATCTAAGCAAAAGATCAACAAGGAAATAAAGACTTTAAATGACACACTGGACCAAATGGACTTCACAGACATATTCAGAACGTTCCATCCCAATGCAACGGAATACACATTCTTCTCTAGTGCCCATGGAACATTCTCCAGAATGGATCACATCCTAGGTCACAAATCAGGTCTCAACCGGTACCCAAAGATTGGGATCATTCCCTGCACATTTTCAGACCACAATGTTTTGAAACTAGAACTCAATCACAAGAGGAGAGTCGGAAAGAACTCAAATACATGGAGGCTAAAGAGCATCCTACGAAAGAATGAATGGGTCAACCAGGAAATTAAAGAAGAATTTAAAAAGTTCATGGAAACCAATGAAAATGAAAACTCAACTGTCCAAAATCTTTGGGATACAGCCAAGGCAGTCCTGCGAGGAAAGTATATAGCAATACAAGCCTTTCTCAAGAAACAAGAAAGGTCTCAAATACACACCCAACCCTACACCTAAAGGAGCTGGAGAAAGAACGGCAAATAAAGCCTAAACCGAGCAGGAGAAGAGAAATCATGCAGTTCAGAGCAGAAATCAATGAAATAGAACCCAGAAGAACAGTAGAAGTGATCAACGGAACTAGGAGCTGGTACTTTGAAAGAATTCACAAGATTGATACACCCCTGTCCAGGCTGATCAAAAAGAAAAGAGAAATGACCCAAATCAACAAAATCATGAATGAAAGAGGAGAGATCACAAACAACACCAAAGAAATACAAACAATTATAAGAACGTAATCTGAGCAACCCTAGGGCAGCAAATTCCATAACCTGGAAGAAATGGGTGCATTCCTAGAGATGTGTCAACTAACAAAACTGACCCAGGAAGAAATAGAAAACATGAACAGTCCTATAACCACGAAGGCAATTGAAGTAGTCATCAAAAACCTCCCAAGAAACCAAAGCCCAGGGCCAGATGGTTTCCCAGGGGAATTCTATCAGACATTTAAAGAAGAATTAATACCTATTCTCCTGAAACTGTTCCAAACAATAGAAATGGAAGGAAAACTTCCAAACTCATTTATGAGGCCACCATTACCTTGATTCCAAAACCAGACAAAGATCCCATCAAAAAGGAGAATTAGAGACCAATATCCTTGATGAACATCGATGCAAAAATTCTCACCAAAATACTAGCCAAGAGGACCCAACAGTACATGAAAAGGAGTATTCACCATGACCAAGTGGGATTTATCCCTGGGCTGCAAGGCTGGTTCAACATCCGCAAATCAGTCAACGTGATCAAATACATTAACAAAAGAAAGAACGAGAATCATATGATCCTCCCAAGAGATGCAGAAAAAGCATTGGACAAAGTACAGCAACCTTTCTGGATCAAAACTCTTCAGAGTATAGGGACAGCGGGTACATACCTCAATATCATAAAAGCCATCTACGAAAACGCTACAGCGAATATCATTCTCAATGGGGAAAAGCTGAGATCTTTTCCCCCAAAGTCAGCAACGCGGCAGGGATAGCCACTCTCACCACTGCTATTCAACATAGTATTAGAAGTCCTAGCCACAGCAATCAGACAACAAAAAGTAATCCAAGGCATCCAAATCGGCAGAGAGGAAGTCAAACTCTCACTCTTGGCAGATGATATGATACTTTATGTGGAAAACCCAAAAGACTCCACCCCAAAACTGCTAGAACTCACACAGCAATTCCGTCAAGTAGCAGGCTATAAAATCAATGCACAGGAATCAGTGGCATTCCTATACACCAACAACAAGACAGAAGAGAGACAAATCAAGGAGTCGATCCCATTCACAACTGCACCCAAAACCAGAAGAGACCTAGCAATATATTGAACCCAAGAGGCAAGGGATCTGTACTCAGAAAACTACAAAATACGAAGGAAAGAAATTGAAGAAGACACAAAGAAACGGAAAAACGTTCCATGCGCATGGATTGGGAGAACCAACATTGTGAAGAGGTCAATGCTACCTAGAGCAATCTACACATGCAATGCAATCCCCATCAAAATACCTTCCACTTTTTTCCACGAAATGGAACAAATAATCCTAAAATTTGAATGGAACCTGAAGAGACCCCGAGTAGCCAGAGGAATATTGAGAAAGAAAAGCAAAGCTGGCGGCATCACAATTCTGGACTTCCAGCTCTATGACAAAGCTGTCATCATCAAGACAGTATGGTACTGGCACAAAAACAGACACATGGATCCATGGAACAGAATCGAGAGCCCAGAAATGGACCCTCAACTCTATGGTCAACTTATCTTTGACAGAGCAGGAAGGAATGTCCAATGGCAAAAAGAGAGTCTCTTCAACAACTGGTGTTGGGAGAATTGGACAGCCCCATGCAGAAGAATGACACTGGACCATTTCCTGACACCACACACAGAAGTAGACGCCAAATGGTTGAAAGACCTCAATGTGAGACAGGAGTCCATCAAAATCCTAAAGGAGGACACAGGTAGCAAGCTCTTCGACCTCAGCCGCAGCAACTTCTTCCTAGAAACATCACCAAAGGCACGGGAAGCCAGGGCAAAAATGAACTATTGGGATTTCATCAAGATAAAAAGCTTTGGCACAGCAAAAGAAACAGTCCACAAAACCAAAAGACAACCGACAGAATGGGAGAAATTATTTGCAAATGACATATCAGATAAAGGGCTACTATCCAATATGTATAAAAACTTATCAAACTCAACACCCAAAGAACAAATAATCCAATCAAGAAATAGGCAGAAGACATGAACAGACATTTTTCCAAAGAAGACATCCAAATGGCCCACAGGCACATGAAAAAGTGCTCAACACGGCTCGGCATCAGGGAAATCCAAATCAAAACCTCAATGAGATACCACCTCACACCCGTCAGAATGGCTCAAATGAACAAGTCAGGGAACGACAGAGGTTGGCGGGGATGTGGAGAAAGGGGAACCCTCCTACACTGGTGGTGGGAATGCAAGCTGGTGCAACCCCTCTGGAAAAGTGTATGTAGGTTCCTCAAACAGTTAAATTAGAGCTACCATTCGATCCAGCAATTGCACTCCTGGGTATTTACCCCAAAGATACAAATGTAGGGACCCGAAGCGGTACGTGCACCCCATTGTTTATAGCAGCAATATCCACAATAGCCAAACGGTGGAAAGAGCCAAGATGTCCATCGACAGATGAATGGATAAAGAAGAGGTGGTATATATATACACAATGGACTATTACGCAGCCATCAAAAGGAATGAGGTGTTGCCATGGACAACGACGTGGATGGAACTGGAGGGTACGACGATTAGTGAAATAAGTCAATCAGAGAAAGACATGTATCATATGACCTCACTGATATGAGGGATTCTTAATCTCAGGAACAGAGTGAGGCTTGCTGGAGTGGTCGGGGGGGGGGATGGGGTGGCTGGGTGATAGACTTTGGGGAGGGTATGAGCTACGGTGAGCGCTGTGAATTGTGTAAGACTGTTGAATCACAGATCTGTACTTCTGAAACAAAGAACGCAACATATTTTAAGAATAAAGGAAAACAAGGAGACAGCAGGAGAGGAAGAATGAAGGGGAGTTAGTGAGAGGGGGAGACGGACCAGGAGAGATGATGGATTCTGAAAAAAAATCCGAGGTTTCTAGAGGGGAGGTGGGTCGGTGGATTGGTTTGACTGGTGATGGTTATTAAAGAGGGCACATTCTGCATGGAGCACTGTGTGTTAGGAACAAACAATGAATCATGGGACAGTACACCAAAACAAATGATGTAGTACATGGTGATTAACAAAGCAATAAAAAACAAAGACTGTAATAAGAGATGAAGAAGGACACTATATCCTACTTAAAGGGTCTATCCAACAAGAAGATCTCACAATTGTAAATATCTATGCCCCGAACATGGGAGCATCCAATTATATAAGGCAATTAAGAAGAAAAGCAAAGAAACACATTGACCACCATACAATCATAGTGGGGGACTTTAACACCCCCCTGACTGAAATGGCCAGATCATCTAAGCAAAAGATCAACAAGGAAATAAAGACTTTAAATGACACACTGGACCAAATGGACTTCACAGACATATTCAGAACGTTCCATCCCAATGCAACGGAATACACATTCTTCTCTAGTGCCCATGGAACATTCTCCAGAATGGATCACATCCTAGGTCACAAATCAGGTCTCAACCGGTACCCAAAGATTGGGATCATTCCCTGCACATTTTCAGACCACAATGTTTTGAAACTAGAACTCAATCACAAGAGGAGAGTCGGAAAGAACTCAAATACATGGAGGCTAAAGAGCATCCTACGAAAGAATGAATGGGTCAACCAGGAAATTAAAGAAGAATTTAAAAAGTTCATGGAAACCAATGAAAATGAAAACTCAACTGTCCAAAATCTTTGGGATACAGCCAAGGCAGTCCTGCGAGGAAAGTATATAGCAATACAAGCCTTTCTCAAGAAACAAGAAAGGTCTCAAATACACACCCAACCCTACACCTAAAGGAGCTGGAGAAAGAACGGCAAATAAAGCCTAAACCGAGCAGGAGAAGAGAAATCATGCAGTTCAGAGCAGAAATCAATGAAATAGAACCCAGAAGAACAGTAGAAGTGATCAACGGAACTAGGAGCTGGTACTTTGAAAGAATTCACAAGATTGATACACCCCTGTCCAGGCTGATCAAAAAGAAAAGAGAAATGACCCAAATCAACAAAATCATGAATGAAAGAGGAGAGATCACAAACAACACCAAAGAAATACAAACAATTATAAGAACGTAATCTGAGCAACCCTAGGGCAGCAAATTCCATAACCTGGAAGAAATGGGTGCATTCCTAGAGATGTGTCAACTAACAAAACTGACCCAGGAAGAAATAGAAAACATGAACAGTCCTATAACCACGAAGGCAATTGAAGTAGTCATCAAAAACCTCCCAAGAAACCAAAGCCCAGGGCCAGATGGTTTCCCAGGGGAATTCTATCAGACATTTAAAGAAGAATTAATACCTATTCTCCTGAAACTGTTCCAAACAATAGAAATGGAAGGAAAACTTCCAAACTCATTTATGAGGCCACCATTACCTTGATTCCAAAACCAGACAAAGATCCCATCAAAAAGGAGAATTAGAGACCAATATCCTTGATGAACATCGATGCAAAAATTCTCACCAAAATACTAGCCAAGAGGACCCAACAGTATATGAAAAGGAGTATTCACCATGACCAAGTGGGATTTATCCCTGGGCTGCAAGGCTGGTTCAACATCCGCAAATCAGTCAACGTGATCAAATACATTAACAAAAGAAAGAACGAGAATCATATGATCCTCCCAAGAGATGCAGAAAAAGCATTGGACAAAGTACAGCAACCTTTCTGGATCAAAACTCTTCAGAGTATAGGGACAGCGGGTACATACCTCAATATCATAAAAGCCATCTACGAAAACGCTACAGCGAATATCATTCTCAATGGGGAAAAGCTGAGATCTTTTCCCCCAAAGTCAGCAACGCGGCAGGGATAGCCACTCTCACCACTGCTATTCAACATAGTATTAGAAGTCCTAGCCACAGCAATCAGACAACAAAAAGTAATCCAAGGCATCCAAATCGGCAGAGAGGAAGTCAAACTCTCACTCTTGGCAGATGATATGATACTTTATGTGGAAAACCCAAAAGACTCCACCCCAAAACTGCTAGAACTCACACAGCAATTCCGTCAAGTAGCAGGCTATAAAATCAATGCACAGGAATCAGTGGCATTCCTATACACCAACAACAAGACAGAAGAGAGACAAATCAAGGAGTCGATCCCATTCACAACTGCACCCAAAACCAGAAGAGACCTAGGAATATATTCATCCCAAGAGGCAAAGGATCTGTACTCAGAAAACTACAAAATACGCAGGAAAGAAATTGAAGAAGACACAAAGAAACGGAAAAACGTTCCATGCTCATGGATTGGGAGAACCAACATTGTGAAGAGGTCAATGCTACCTAGAGCAATCTACACATGCAATGCAATCCCCATCAAAATACCATCCACTTTTTTCCACGAAATGGAACAAATAATCCTAAAATTTGAATGGAACCTGAAGAGACCCCGAGTAGCCAGAGGAATATTGAGAAAGAAAAGCAAAGCTGGCGGCATCACAATTCTGGACTTCCAGCTCTATGACAAAGCTGTCATCATCAAGACAGTATGGTACTGGCACAAAAACAGACACATGGATCCATGGAACAGAATCGAGAGCCCAGAAATGGACCCTCAACTCTATGGTCAACTTATCTTTGACAGAGCAGGAAGGAATGTCCAATGGCAAAAAGAGAGTCTCTTCAACAACTGGTGTTGGGAGAATTGGACAGCCCCATGCAGAAGAATGACACTGGACCATTTCCTGACACCACACACAGAAGTAGACGCCAAATGGTTGAAAGACCTCAATGTGAGACAGGAGTCCATCAAAATCCTAAAGGAGGACACAGGTAGCAAGCTCTTCGACCTCAGCCGCAGCAACTTCTTCCTAGAAACATCACCAAAGGCACGGGAAGCCAGGGCAAAAATGAACTATTGGGATTTCATCAAGATAAAAAGCTTTGGCACAGCAAAAGAAACAGTCCACAAAACCAAAAGACAACCGACAGAATGGGAGAAATTATTTGCAAATGACATATCAGATAAAGGGCTACTATCCAATATGTATAAAAACTTATCAAACTCAACACCCAAAGAACAAATAATCCAATCAAGAAATAGGCAGAAGACATGAACAGACATTTTTCCAAAGAAGACATCCAAATGGCCCACAGGCACATGAAAAAGTGCTCAACACGGCTCGGCATCAGGGAAATCCAAATCAAAACCTCAATGAGATACCACCTCACACCCGTCAGAATGGCTCAAATGAACAAGTCAGGGAACGACAGAGGTTGGCGGGGATGTGGAGAAAGGGGAACCCTCCTACACTGGTGGTGGGAATGCAAGCTGGTGCAACCCCTCTGGAAAAGTGTATGTAGGTTCCTCAAACAGTTAAATTAGAGCTACCATTCGATCCAGCAATTGCACTCCTGGGTATTTACCCCAAAGATACAAATGTAGGGACCCGAAGCGGTACGTGCACCCCATTGTTTATAGCAGCAATATCCACAATAGCCAAACGGTGGAAAGAGCCAAGATGTCCATCGACAGATGAATGGATAAAGAAGAGGTGGTATATATATACACAATGGACTATTACGCAGCCATCAAAAGGAATGAGGTGTTGCCATGGACAACGACGTGGATGGAACTGGAGGGTACGACGATTAGTGAAATAAGTCAATCAGAGAAAGACATGTATCATATGACCTCACTGATATGAGGGATTCTTAATCTCAGGAACAGAGTGAGGCTTGCTGGAGTGGTCGGGGGGGGGGATGGGGTGGCTGGGTGATAGACTTTGGGGAGGGTATGAGCTACGGTGAGCGCTGTGAATTGTGTAAGACTGTTGAATCACAGATCTGTACTTCTGAAACAAAGAACGCAACATATTTTAAGAATAAAGGAAAACAAGGAGACAGCAGGAGAGGAAGAATGAAGGGGAGTTAGTGAGAGGGGGAGACGGACCAGGAGAGATGATGGATTCTGAAAAAAAATCCGAGGTTTCTAGAGGGGAGGTGGGTCGGTGGATTGGTTTGACTGGTGATGGTTATTAAAGAGGGCACATTCTGCATGGAGCACTGTGTGTTAGGAACAAACAATGAATCATGGGACAGTACACCAAAACAAATGATGTAGTACATGGTGATTAACAAAGCAATAAAAAACAAAGACTGTAATAAGAGATGAAGAAGGACACTATATCCTACTTAAAGGGTCTATCCAACAAGAAGATCTCACAATTGTAAATATCTATGCCCCGAACATGGGAGCATCCAATTATATAAGGCAATTAAGAAGAAAAGCAAAGAAACACATTGACCACCATACAATCATAGTGGGGGACTTTAACACCCCCCTGACTGAAATGGCCAGATCATCTAAGCAAAAGATCAACAAGGAAATAAAGACTTTAAATGACACACTGGACCAAATGGACTTCACAGACATATTCAGAACGTTCCATCCCAATGCAACGGAATACACATTCTTCTCTAGTGCCCATGGAACATTCTCCAGAATGGATCACATCCTAGGTCACAAATCAGGTCTCAACCGGTACCCAAAGATTGGGATCATTCCCTGCACATTTTCAGACCACAATGTTTTGAAACTAGAACTCAATCACAAGAGGAGAGTCGGAAAGAACTCAAATACATGGAGGCTAAAGAGCATCCTACGAAAGAATGAATGGGTCAACCAGGAAATTAAAGAAGAATTTAAAAAGTTCATGGAAACCAATGAAAATGAAAACTCAACTGTCCAAAATCTTTGGGATACAGCCAAGGCAGTCCTGCGAGGAAAGTATATAGCAATACAAGCCTTTCTCAAGAAACAAGAAAGGTCTCAAATACACACCCAACCCTACACCTAAAGGAGCTGGAGAAAGAACGGCAAATAAAGCCTAAACCCAGCAGGAGAAGAGAAATCATGCAGTTCAGAGCAGAAATCAATGAAATAGAACCCAGAAGAACAGTAGAAGTGATCAACGGAACTAGGAGCTGGTACTTTGAAAGAATTCACAAGATTGATACACCCCTGTCCAGGCTGATCAAAAAGAAAAGAGAAATGACCCAAATCAACAAAATCATGAATGAAAGAGGAGAGATCACAAACAACACCAAAGAAATACAAACAATTATAAGAACGTAATCTGAGCAACCCTAGGGAGCAAATTCCATAACCTGGAAGAAATGGGTGCATTCCTAGAGATGTGTCAACTAACAAAACTGACCCAGGAAGAAATAGAAAACATGAACAGTCCTATAACCACGAAGGCAATTGAAGTAGTCATCAAAAACCTCCCAAGAAACCAAAGCCCAGGGCCAGATGGTTTCCCAGGGGAATTCTATCAGACATTTAAAGAAGAATTAATACCTATTCTCCTGAAACTGTTCCAAACAATAGAAATGGAAGGAAAACTTCCAAACTCATTTATGAGGCCACCATTACCTTGATTCCAAAACCAGACAAAGATCCCATCAAAAAGGAGAATTAGAGACCAATATCCTTGATGAACATCGATGCAAAAATTCTCACCAAAATACTAGCCAAGAGGACCCAACAGTACATGAAAAGGAGTATTCACCATGACCAAGTGGGATTTATCCCTGGGCTGCAAGGCTGGTTCAACATCCGCAAATCAGTCAACGTGATCAAATACATTAACAAAAGAAAGAACGAGAATCATATGATCCTCCCAAGAGATGCAGAAAAAGCATTGGACAAAGTACAGCAACCTTTCTGGATCAAAACTCTTCAGAGTATAGGGACAGCGGGTACATACCTCAATATCATAAAAGCCATCTACGAAAACGCTACAGCGAATATCATTCTCAATGGGGAAAAGCTGAGATCTTTTCCCCCAAAGTCAGCAACGCGGCAGGGATAGCCACTCTCACCACTGCTATTCAACATAGTATTAGAAGTCCTAGCCACAGCAATCAGACAACAAAAAGTAATCCAAGGCATCCAAATCGGCAGAGAGGAAGTCAAACTCTCACTCTTGGCAGATGATATGATACTTTATGTGGAAAACCCAAAAGACTCCACCCCAAAACTGCTAGAACTCACACAGCAATTCCGTCAAGTAGCAGGCTATAAAATCAATGCACAGGAATCAGTGGCATTCCTATACACCAACAACAAGACAGAAGAGAGACAAATCAAGGAGTCGATCCCATTCACAACTGCACCCAAAACCAGAAGAGACCTAGGAATATATTCATCCCAAGAGGCAAAGGATCTGTACTCAGAAAACTACAAAATACGCAGGAAAGAAATTGAAGAAGACACAAAGAAACGGAAAAACGTTCCATGCTCATGGATTGGGAGAACCAACATTGTGAAGAGGTCAATGCTACCTAGAGCAATCTACACATGCAATGCAATCCCCATCAAAATACCATCCACTTTTTTCCACGAAATGGAACAAATAATCCTAAAATTTGAATGGAACCTGAAGAGACCCCGAGTAGCCAGAGGAATATTGAGAAAGAAAAGCAAAGCTGGCGGCATCACAATTCTGGACTTCCAGCTCTATGACAAAGCTGTCATCATCAAGACAGTATGGTACTGGCACAAAAACAGACACATGGATCCATGGAACAGAATCGAGAGCCCAGAAATGGACCCTCAACTCTATGGTCAACTTATCTTTGACAGAGCAGGAAGGAATGTCCAATGGCAAAAAGAGAGTCTCTTCAACAACTGGTGTTGGGAGAATTGGACAGCCCCATGCAGAAGAATGACACTGGACCATTTCCTGACACCACACACAGAAGTAGACGCCAAATGGTTGAAAGACCTCAATGTGAGACAGGAGTCCATCAAAATCCTAAAGGAGAACACAGGTAGCAAGCTCTTCGACCTCAGCCGCAGCAACTTCTTCCTAGAAACATCACCAAAGGAACGGGAAGCCAGGGCAAAAATGAACTATTGGGATTTCATCAAGATAAAAAGCTTTGGCACAGCAAAAGAAACAGTCCACAAAACCAAAAGACAACCGACAGAATGGGAGAAATTATTTGCAAATGACATATCAGATAAAGGGCTACTATCCAATATGTATAAAAACTTATCAAACTCAACACCCAAAGAACAAATAATCCAATCAAGAAATAGGCAGAAGACATGAACAGACATTTTTCCAAAGAAGACATCCAAATGGCCCACAGGCACATGAAAAAGTGCTCAACACGGCTCGGCATCAGGGAAATCCAAATCAAAACCTCAATGAGATACCACCTCACACCCGTCAGAATGGCTCAAATGAACAAGTCAGGGAACGACAGAGGTTGGCGGGGATGTGGAGAAAGGGGAACCCTCCTACACTGGTGGTGGGAATGCAAGCTGGTGCAACCCCTCTGGAAAAGTGTATGGAGGTTCCTCAAACAGTTATAATTAGAGCTACCATTCGATCCAGCAATTGCACTCCTGGGTATTTACCCCAAAGATACAAATGTAGGGACCCGAAGCGGTACGTGCACCCCATTGTTTATAGCAGCAATATCCACAATAGCCAAACGGTGGAAAGAGCCAAGATGTCCATCGACAGATGAATGGATAAAGAAGAGGTGGTATATATATACACAATGGACTATTACGCAGCCATCAAAAGGAATGAGGTGTTGCCATGGACAACGACGTGGATGGAACTGGAGGGTCCGACGATTAGTGAAATAAGTCAATCAGAGAAAGACATGTATCATATGACCTCACTGATATGAGGGATTCCTAATCTCAGGAACAGAGTGAGGCTTGCCGGAGTGATCGGGGGGGGGATGGGGTGGCTGGGTGATAGACTTTGGGGAGGGTATGAGCTACGGTGAGCGCTGTGAATTGTGTAAGACTGTTGAATCACAGATCTGTACTTCTGAAACAAATAACGCAACATATTTTAAGAATAAAGGAAAACAAGGAGACAGCAGGAGAGGAAGAATGAAGGGGAGTTAGTGAGAGGGGGAGACGGACCAGGAGAGATGATGGATTCTGAAAAAAAATCCGAGGTTTCTAGAGGGGAGGTGGGTCGGTGGATTGGTTTGACTGGTGATGGTTATTAAAGAGGGCACATTCTGCATGGAGCACTGTGTGTTAGGAACAAACAATGAATCATGGGACAGTACACCAAAACAAATGATGTAGTACATGGTGATTAACAAAGCAATAAAAAACAAAGACTGTAATAAGAGATGAAGAAGGACACTATATCCTCCTTAAAGGGTCTATCCAACAAGAAGATCTCACAATTGTAAATATCTATGCCCCGAACATGGGAGCATCCAATTATATAAGGCAATTAAGAAGAAAAGCAAAGAAACACATTGACCACCATACAATCATAGTGGGGGACTTTAACACCCCCCTGACTGAAATGGCCAGATCATCTAAGCAAAAGATCAACAAGGAAATAAAGACTTTAAATGACACACTGGACCAAATGGACTTCACAGACATATTCAGAACGTTCCATCCCAATGCAACGGAATACACTTTCTTCTCTAGTGCCCATGAAACATTCTCCAGAATGGATCACATCCTAGGTCACAAATCAGGTCTCAACCGGTACCCAAAGATTGGGATCATTCCCTGCACATTTTCAGACCACAATGCTTTGAAACTAGAATTCAATCACAAGAGGAAAGTGGGAAAGAACTCAAATACATGGAGGCTAAAGAGCATCCTACGAAAGAATGAATGGGTCAACCAGGAAATTAAAGAAGAATTTAAAAAGTTCATGGAAACCAATGAAAATGAAAACTCAACTGTCCAAAATCTTTGGGATACAGCCAAGGCAGTCCTGCGAGGAAAGTATATAGCAATACAAGCCTTTCTCAAGAAACAAGAAAGGTCTCAAATACACACCCAACCCTACACCTAAAGGAGCTGGAGAAAGAACGGCAAATAAAGCCTAAACCCAGCAGGAGAAGAGAAATCATGCAGTTCAGAGCAGAAATCAATGAAATAGAACCCAGAAGAACAGTAGAAGTGATCAACGGAACTAGGAGCTGGTACTTTGAAAGAATTCACAAGATTGATACACCCCTGTCCAGGCTGATCAAAAAGAAAAGAGAAATGACCCAAATCAACAAAATCATGAATGAAAGAGGAGAGATCACAAACAACACCAAAGAAATACAAACAATTATAAGAACGTAATCTGAGCAACCCTAGGGCAGCAAATTCCATAACCTGGAAGAAATGGGTGCATTCCTAGAGATGTGTCAACTAACAAAACTGACCCAGGAAGAAATAGAAAACATGAACAGTCCTATAACCACGAAGGCAATTGAAGTAGTCATCAAAAACCTCCCAAGAAACCAAAGCCCAGGGCCAGATGGTTTCCCAGGGGAATTCTATCAGACATTTAAAGAAGAATTAATACCTATTCTCGTGAAACTGTTCCAAACAATAGAAATGGAAGGAAAACTTCCAAACTCATTTATGAGGCCACCATTACCTTGATTCCAAAACCAGACAAAGATCCCATCAAAAAGGACAATTAGAGACCAATATCCTTGATGAACATCGATGCAAAAATTCTCACCAAAATACTAGCCAAGAGGACCCAACAGTACATGAAAAGGAGTATTCACCATGACCAAGTGGGATTTATCCCTGGGCTGCAAGGCTGGTTCAACATCCGCAAATCAGTCAACGTGATCAAATACATTAACAAAAGAAAGAACGAGAATCATATGATCCTCCCAAGAGATGCAGAAAAAGCATTGGACAAAGTACAGCAACCTTTCTGGATCAAAACTCTTCAGAGTATAGGGACAGTGGGTACATACCTCAATATCATAAAAGCCATCTACGAAAACGCTACAGCGAATATCATTCTCAATGGGGAAAAGCTGAGATCTTTTCCCCCAAAGTCAGCAACGCGGCAGGGATAGCCACTCTCACCACTGCTATTCAACATAGTTTTAGAAGTCCTAGCCACAGCAATCAGACAACAAAAAGTAATCCAAGGCATCCAAATCGGCAGAGAGGAAGTCAAACTCTCACTCTTGGCAGATGATATGATACTTTATGTGGAAAACCCAAAAGACTCCACCCCAAAACTGCTAGAACTCACACAGCAATTCCGTCAAGTAGCAGGCTATAAAATCAATGCACAGGAATCAGTGGCATTCCTATACACCAACAACAAGACAGAAGAGAGACAAATCAAGGAGTCGATCCCATTCACAACTGCACCCAAAACCAGAAGAGACCTAGGAATATATTCATCCCAAGAGGCAAAGGATCTGTACTCAGAAAACTACAAAATACGCAGGAAAGAAATTGAAGAAGACACAAAGAAACGGAAAAAC